>NC_062216.1:141570365-141873396 GCF_902686445.1 Sciurus carolinensis
CTCAGTGGTTAAGTGCCTCTGGGTTGAATCCCTGGTACCAAAGGAAAAAAAAAAAAAGGAAGAAGGAAGAAGGAGGAAGGAGGAGAAGGAGGAGGAGGAGGGGAAGAAGGAGGAAGGCAGCAGCATAAGGGGATCAGCACAGTGAGCCCAATTTATAGATTTATTCCCTTAACCTTATATACCCACTGGTCACATGTTCCGATCTCTCAACTCCCTATTATTATAGGGTAGGATTAGTGAGCACAATGCCCCTTTATTTTGTTTTGTCTTGTTTGTTTTTAGAATATGCTATTTTCTCCCTAAGTTTAGAAGGACAGTTTTGTTAGATGTAGGATTCATGGTTGATAATTTATTTTCCTTTTGGTACTGAGTCTATATCAGACCCTGCTTTTGGACTCTAAAGTAACTAATGAGAAATCTGGTAATCCCATCTAGGTTTCCTTGCTGACGAGAAGTTTCTCTCTTGCTGTTTTCAAAATTCTCTCTTTGACTTTGGCTTTTGATAGTTGATTACAATGTATCTCAATTGAGGAATCTTTAAGTTTATCCTCATTAGTTGGTTGAAATTCTTGGATGTTTTTACATTTCATCAAATTTGGGAAGTGTTCAACCAATCTTCCTTTAAATATTCGCTTGTCCCTTTCTCCCACTCTTCTGGCACTCCACAATGCCTATGTAGGTCTACTTGAGGACATCCCAGAAGTCTTATAGGTTATTTTCATTGATCTTCAACTATTTTACTTTCTGTTCCTCAATAGTTTCTATTGTCCTATCTTAAAGTTTGCTGACTCATTTATATTCCCTCTCTCTCTCTCTCTGGCCTGAACAAATTTGCCTTTGATCCCTCTAATAAATTTTTCAATTCAGTCATTATACCTTTCAACTCCAGAATATCTTTTTAGGCTTCTATCCTTTTATTGATATTTCTATTATGTTCATACATTGTTTTCTTGATGTTTTTCCTGCCTTTCCTTAATTCTTAGGTATATTTAAGAAGTTGTTTTAAAATGTTGAGTAAATCTGTCATCAGATCATGTTTTTGTCCCTAGAGACGGAGTATACTAATTTATTTATTTGTTGATTCTTTTATTGTTTGTTTCAGAACTGCATTAGGTTTTTTTTTTTTTATGGTAAAAAAAATGGGATACATTTTGATTCTCTGTAAATGGAGTAAGGCATACCATTCGTAATCATAAATTTACACAGGGCAATGTTGTTTGATTCATTCTGCCATTTTTCCCCCTTACCCCCCATCCACCTTCCCCTCTTTTCCCTCTATACAGTCCTTCCTTCCTCCATTCTTGACCACCTCCCTAACCCTAACCCTAAACCTAACCCTAACCCTAACCCTAACCCTAAAGCTAATCCCTCCCACCACCCATTATATATTAACATCCGCTTATCAGTGAGATCATTCGTCCTTTGGTTTTTTGAGATTGGCTTATCTCACTTAGCATGATATTCTACAATTTCATCCATTTGCCTGCAAATGCTATAATTTTATCATTCTTTATGGTGGAGTAATATTCCATTATATATATATGCCACAGTTTCTTTATCCATTCATCAACTGAAGGACATCTAGGTTGGTTCCACAATCTGGCTATGGTGAATTGAGCAGCAATGAACATTGATGTGGCTGTATCTCTGTAGTATGTTGATTTTAAGTCCTTTGGGTATAGGCCAAGGAGTGGGATAGCTGGGTCAAATGGTGGTTCCATTACAAGTTTTCTGAGGAATCTCCACACTGCTTTCCAGAGTGGCTGCACTAATTTGCAACCCCACCAGCAATGTATGAGTGTTCCTTTTTCAGCACATCCTCGCCAACACCTAATGTTGCTTGTGTTCTTGACAACCACCATTCTAATTGGGGTGAGATGGAATGTTAGGGGAGTTTTGACTTCCATTTCTCTTATTACTGGAGATGTTGAACATTTTTTCATATATCTGTTGATTGCTTGTACATCTTCTTCTGTGAAGTGTCTGTTCATTTCCTTAGACCATTTGTTGTTTGGATTATGAGTATTCTTGGTGTAGAGTTTTTTGAGTTCTTTATATATTCTGGAAATTAGTGCTCTATCTGTAGTATGAGTGGCAAAGATTTTCCCAACTCTGTAGGCTCTCTCTTCACATTGCTGATAGTTTCCTTTGCTGAGAGAAAGCTTTTTAGTTTGAATCTATCCCAGTTGTTGATTCTTGCTTTTATTTCTTGTGCAATGGGACAACTGTTAAGGAAGTCTGATCCTAAGCCGACATGTTGAAGATTTGGACCCAATTTTTCTTCTATAAGATGAAAGGTCTGTGGTCTGATTCCGAGGTACTTGATCCATTTTGAGTTGAGTTTTGTGCAGGGTGAGAGATAGGGGTTTAATTTCATTTTGTTGCATATGGATTTCCAGTTTTCCCAGCACCATTTGTTGAGGAGGCTATCTTTTCTCCATTGCATATTTTTGACCCCTTTGTCTAGCAGGAGAAAATTGTATTCATTTGGGTTTATGCCCATGTCTTCTATTCTGTACCATTGATCTACCTGTCTATTTTGGAATCAATACCATGCCGTTTTTGTTACTTTTGCTTTGTAGTAGAGTTGAAGATCTGATATTGTGATACCCCCTGCTTTGCTCTTTCTGCTGAGGATTGCTTTAGCTATTCTGGGTTTCTTATTCTTCCATATGAATTTCATAATTGCTTGCTTTATCTGTAAGGTACATCATTGGGATTTTAATTGGAATTGCATTGAATCTGTATAGCACTTTTGGTAGTATGGCCATTTTGACAATGTTAATTCTGCCTATCCAAGAAGATGGGAGATCTTTCCATCTTCTAAGGTTTTCTTTAATTTCTTTCTTTAGTGTTCTGTAGTTCTCATTGTAGAGGTCTTTCACCTCTTTTGTTAGATTGATTCCCAAGTATTTTACTTTTTTTGAGGCTACTGTGAATGGGGTAGTTTTCCTAAATTCTCTTTCTGAAGATTCATCACTTATGTATAAAAATGCATTGGATTTATGAGCATTGATTTTGCAACCTGCTACTTTACTGAATTCAAAAATGAGTTCGAAAGGTTTCCTGGTGGAATTTCCGGGTTCCTCTAAACATATAATCATGTCATTAGCGAACAGGGATAGTTTGAGTTCTTCTTTTCCTATTCATATCCCTTTAATTTTGGTTTGTCTAGTTACTCTGGCTAGAGTTTCAAGGACGATGTTGAATAGAAGTGGTGAAAGAGGGCATCCCTGCCTTGTTCCAGTTTTTAGGGGGAACACTTTCAGTTTTTCACCATTTAGAATGATATTGGCCATGGGCTTAGCGTAGATGGCATTTACAATGTTAAGGAATGTTCCCACTACCCCAATTTTTTCTAGTGTTTTGAGCATGAAGGGATGCTGTATTTTATTGAATGCTTTTTCTGCATCTATCGAAATAATCATGTGATTCTTAACTTTAAGTCTGTTGATATGGTGAATTAAACTTAATGATTTCTAGATGTTGAACAAACCTTGCATACCTGGGATGAACTCCCCCAATCGTGGTGCACTATCTTTTTAATATATTTTTGTGTGCGATTTACTAAAATTTTGTTGAGAATTTTTGTGTCGATGTTCATTAAGTATATTGGTCTGAAATTTTCTTTCCTCGATGTGTCTCTGTCTGGTTTAGATATCAGGGTGTTATTGACTTCATAGAATGAGTTTGGAAGGGTTCCCTCCTCCACTATTCATGGAATACTTTGAGGAGTATTGGAATGAGCTCTTCTTTAAAGATTTTGTAGAACTCGGCTGAGAACCCATCTGGTCCTGGACTCTTCTTTGTTGGTAGGTTTTTGATGACCTCTTCTATTTCATTGCTTGAAATTGATTTATTTAAGTTGTGTTTGTCCTCCTGATTCAGTTTAGGTAATTCATATGTCTCTAGAAACTTGTTGATGTCTTCGAGTTTTCTGTTTTGTTGAAATATAGATTTTCAAAATAGCTCTAATTATGTTTTGTATTTCACTCGTGTCTGTTGTAATATTTCCTTGTTCATTTGAATTTTAGTAATTTGAGTTTTCTCCCTCTTTCTCTTTGTTAGTGTGGCTAAGGGTTTATCAATTTTGTTTATTTTTTCAAAGAACCAACTATTTATTTTGTTAATTTTTCCGATTGTTTCTTTTATTTCAATTTTGTTGATTTCAGCTCTGATTTTAACTATTTCCTGTCTTCTACTACTTTTGGTGTTGGTCTGCTCTTCTTTTTCTAGCACTTTGAGCTGTAGTGTTAAGTTGTTTATTTGTTGATTTTTAATTCTTTTGTTGAATGAGCTCCATGAAATAAATCTCCCTCTAAGTACTGCTTTCATAGTGTCCCAGAGATTTTGATATGATGTGTCTTTGTTCTCGTTTACTTCTAAGAATTTTTTTATTTCCCTCCTGATGTCTTCTGTTATCCATTCATCATATAATAGTGTATTATTTTAATCTCTAGGTATTGGAGAAGTTTCTGTTTTTTATTCTCTCATTTATTTCTAATTTCAATCCATTATGATCTGATAGAGTACAAGGTAGTATCTCTATCTTCTTGTATTTGCTAACAGTAGCTTTGTGGCATAAAATATGGTCTATTTTAGAGAAGGATCCATGTGCTGCTGAGAAAAAAGTGTATCCATTCTTTGTTGGATGGTATATTCTATATATGCCTGTTAAGTCCAAATTATTGATTGTGTTATTGAGATCTATGGTTTCTTTATTCAATTTTTGTTTGAAAGATCTATCCAGTGGTGAGAGAGGTGTGTTAAAATTGCCTAGTATTATTGTGTTGTGGTCTATTTGATTTCTGTAATTGAGGAGGACTTGTTTGATGTACATGGATGAGCCAATGTTTGGGGCATAGATATTTATGATTGTTATATCTTGCTGATTTGTGCTTCCCTTAAGCAGTATGTAATATCCTCTTTCTCCCTTCCTACTAGTTTTGACTTGAAGTCCACATTATCTGAAATGAGGATGGATACTCCAGCTTTTTTACTGTGTCATGTGCATGGTATGTTTTTTCCCATCCTTTCACCTTTAGTCTATGGGTATCTCTTTCTATGAGATGAGTCTCTTGCAGGTAGCATATTGTTGGATTTTTCTTTTTCATCCAATCTGCCAGTCTATGTCTTTTGATTGATGAGTTCAGGCCATTAACATTCAGGGTTATTATTGTGATAAGATTTGTATTCCCAGTCATTTGACTCATTTTTGTTTTTTTACATGATTTGGTTTTTCTTTTATTTGGCTATTCCTTTAGGCTAGTTCCTCCCACTGCTGATTTGCATCGTTGTTTGTCATCTCTTCCTCATGGAATATTTTGCTGAGTATGTTCTGTAATGCTGGATTTCTTTTTGTAAATTCCTTTAGCTTTTGTTGATCATGGAAGGATTTTATTTGTCGTCAAATCTGAAAGTAAGTTTTGCTGCGTATAAGATTCTTGGTTGGCATCCATTTTCTTTCAGGGCTTGTTAAATGTTGTTCTAGGCCCTTCTTGCTTTTCAGGTCTGGATTAAAAAATCTGCTGATATTCTTATTTTTTTCCCCTGAATATAATTTGATTCTTTTCTCTCACGGCCTTTAAAACTCTGTTTTTATTTTGTATGTTAGGTATTTTCATAATAATGTGCCTTGGTGTGAGTCTGTTGTAATTTTGTATGTTTGGAGTCCTATAAGCCTCTTGTACCTGGTTTTCCATTTCATTCTTCAGATTTGGGAAATTTTCTGATATTATTTCATTGAATAGATTGTTCATTCCTTTGGTTTGTTTCTCTAAGCCTATCTCAATCCCAGTAATTCTTAAATTTGGCCTTTTCATGATATCCCATAATTCTTGTAGATTCTGTTCATGATTTCTTACCATCCTCTCTGTTTGGTCAACTTTGTTTTCAAGATTTAATATTTTCTCTTCAATGTCTGAGGTTCTGTCTTCCAGGTGTTCTATCCTATTGGTTATGCTTTCTATGGAGTTTTTAACTTGGTTTATTGTTTCCTTCATTTCAAGGATTTCTGTTTGTTTTTTTTTTTTTCAGTATCTCTAACTCTATTGAAATGATCTTTTGCTTTTCGTATTTGCTCCTTTAACTGTTGATTAGTGCGATCATTTAATGCACTTTCATCTCTTCCTTCAATGCCTGCATTTGCTTTTTCATCTCCTCTTTTGCTTCCCTGATTGTTTTAATTATGTACATTCTGAACTGCCTTTCTGACATTTCTTCTGCTGTGCTGTCATTGTGTTTTATTAATATAGTATCTAGGTTTGTTTGGAACATTTTCCTTCCTTGTTTTCTCATATTGTTCAGATATCAGTAGGACTCTGAGATATTGCAGATTTCCTCTATTGGCTTATAGTGTCCCTGTAGATTTCCAGTATATCACCTCCCATCCTTCAGTAGCCTGAAGTCCTGGAGGAACTTGATAATGCTGTGCTTCCAAAGAAAGCTGCCCCTAGCCCGCCACTGGTTCCAGGTCTGGGGGCTGGCTCTGTGCAGCAAGACTGTCACTGGGTGGCCTGCACCAAGAAGCTGACTGTGGAAGGAGCCTGCCGCGGAGGGACCAGGGCTGCTTGGGGAAGTCTCTGGCTGCCCTGCTCTTGTCCCAGAAGCCACCTGCAGGCGAGGGCCCACTGCTGGGTACGGGGCTTGGAGCTGGCTCTGTGTGTAAAGGCTCTCACTGGGTGGCCTGCTCCGAGAAGCTGTCTGTTGAAAGAGCCTGCTGCCGGAGGGACAGGGCTGCTTGGGGAAAACTCTAGCTGCCCTACCTGTTCCGAGAAACTGCCCCTGTCAGTGCTTGGCGCCCGGACCGAGCTTCACCCAGTGGGAGAGACCACCCCGCGGCTCCATGTTAGTCCGAGTCTCTCATTGCCTCCCCTTCTTGAATCCTGGGTTCTGGAGTGACGGGAGATGCAGTCACCCTCTAGTCCACCATCTTGGATCATCCTATTTATTGATTCTTCTAAGGGTCTTATCTTTCTTTTAATTGTTGCTCTTTGAGTTTCTATTGAAAAATGGACATTTTAATCAAATAATATTGAAACTATGGAAATCAGATTATCCCCAGATCCTAGGGATTCTTGGGTTTCTTATTTATTTGTCTGTTATTCATTTTTTATTGTTGTAGTTTATCTCTATGTTGAGGATCAGCTTGAAGTATAAATTTAAATCTGAGGAATTTCCCAACCCTCCACCTTTCCCTGGGCACACATGGTGACTTTCTAATTCTTCCTAGATCTCTAGTTGTCTTTGAATGTCCTAAGCTTTCCTGTTTGGCTCTCCAAAGGGAAAAATATATGGAAAAATTGAAAAATCAGGGAAATTAGAGAAAAAAAATGAATTGTCATCTTAAAATCCTTTGAAGTTACTTCAGCCATAAGAAAAGTTACCCCCCTTTCATTGTCTGCATCTCTGTGAAACCAGAATTGGGGACAGGCAGTTAGTGTAGAAATAGGGAATTGGGTCAGATCGAGAAGATGGAGGCCATGAAAGCCATCTTCCTCAGGAAGTTGAAAACCGCCCTGGGAGAGGAATGTCAAGGACCTGCAGAGCCCATTGATAACCAAATTTACCTGTCCTTGTCAGGGACTGCAGGCAAGGACATGCTAATTAATGCCCCCTGGGCCCTTACCTGGCAGAATCACTTTGGCCCTTGCCCTGCCCCATTCGCTTCTCACTTTTTACATCTCACCTGCAAAACCAGCCCTAATCCCGTAGGCAGGAAGGAAAGAGATAAGGGGGAAAGAATTGGAGAATAAAACTTATAAAAAGGACAAGATTTGCTCATCCTATGTATTCCGCTTTTGGGTCCCCTTCTTCCACCTGGGAGAAGTCTGCTTTTACTTCTCTTTAATAAAACTTCTTACTTTCTACTCTATACTTGCCTTGGCATGCTTCTCTGGTGTTATACTTCAACACCTGAGGAAGCAGGACTCGTCAACAGTAAATGGCGGTATCGTCTGTGATTGGAAACATTTAATTTTAAATAAGTTTCACTGATTGTTGGAAACCAAGCTTTTATCTACATACATTTTTTTTTATCCAAAACTATTTGTGAAGTACATCATTGGAATATGGTACTGCAGAGGGTTTGGGGAATACATTAGTAAGCATAATTAGGCATGGTCTCATCTCTTTATTGAAACTCAATTTAACAGGTCAACACACAAGTAAGAGGTAAAACAGGCAGCATTTTTTTGTTGTTGTTGGACTAGCCATAAATAAGGTTGGGGGGTGGTCAGTGGAGATAGCTCTTTCGTAAGTGGATAGAAGTTTGTTGGACTCCTGAGGAAGTATGTTATGAGAGGACCCACTTTGGGGTTATTTTTTTTTTCCCTTTTTTCTTTTGGTGGGAGGAGCAAACCTAGTACCTTGTGTGTATTTAGCATATGCTGTTGAGCTGTATGACTGAACTTCATCACCAGCTGTCTTTTGAGAAAATATTCTAAGACTTATTTTATTTTGAAACATTGAAATGTAGGTACCTTTGAAGTACCAAAATATCCAAAGAAATTTGAAAAATAGGAAGTCGAAATAGCTAATGACGTGACAATCATTTGTAGACAACTGAAGTCATCAGCCATGGAATGAATGAGATTTCCTCAGAGAAGGCTTAGACACGAAAGTAAAGATAGAATTCCAGAAATTCATAAGTTTGTGAAATATTTTGACTTAAAGAGTAGTTCAAATGAGGAGAGGAGAAATATATCTATTCTTTATTTGTGCATTGATTTTTCCTTAAAATCTAAGCAATAGTCAATATTCTATCAAATAAAATAATTTATTTTAAAATATATTACTGCTCCCTTTTATGTGTACTTATTATTGAAGCACAAATATTAGTACTGTTTCAAGATAGTAGATCTTCAATGATATGTAAAACTCAAAAATAACTTTCCTACAAAACCCCAAATATAGATCAAAGCATTTGTAGAATTATGGGTGAAAATTTGATAGACATTACATTTTCCACTGAAAATGTTTTCTTCATTTTAGGTGCAAGCAATAGATTTAAGCATATAATTGTAGGGATGTTTCCATATTCCAATAATAAAAATTAATATGGAGGAAAAAGTTAATATATTTCAAAGCTGAAAAACTTAATGAGCCTATAGTTATATTCTATAATATAGCTAACTTACTACCAAATACAAAAATCTTGCCAGAGTTAAAAAAGCTTCCTACTTCACAGTTAACTTCAAAGATTTTATTTAAAATGTAGTATTTCCAATGTGTCAAAACAGACACAATAATGGGATCCTAATTAGAACAATTTATACTTATTCTATATATATATATATATATATATATACATATATATATGTCAAAATACATTCTACTGACATGTATATCTAGAAAAAACAAATAAAAAGGGACATTTTAAAAATAAGTAATGATCACTCTGTAATTTATTATTTTGTTCCTAAATGCAACACTATTGCATATAGACAACCTGAGCATCCTTTTTCAAAATGGTTGGGACAAGTAATTTTGAACTTTTTCAGGTTTTGGAGTATTTGCATACACATAGTAAGATATCTTCTGGTGGAGAAAAATCTAAATAGTATATTCATTTTTGTTTAATATTCATTTTATAGATGTATCTTAACGGTACATATTACACAACAGTTTTAATAATTTTGTGCAGGAATAAAGTTTTACAGTCTGGAATTTTCCATTTGCAGCATCATGTTGGCACTAAAATTTTTCAAATTTTGAAACATATTGGTTTTGATTTTTAAGTTAGGGTTGCACAACTCATATTAATATTTTTGCATATGTGCATATATATGTAAATGGAAATATTTTGTACTTTTCCATTTCCAAAAATATCAGTAGTATACATACATACACATAAATGACTCTAAAAATGCTATGTATTGTGTTGTACTCTTTTTGTCAATTATGACATTTAATCAGTTGATACCCTCTGAAGGCAACTGCATTACTTCTCAATCAAATAAACTGAAAGTGAAAAATAAGTAAAAGTTTATTGATTAGAAATTTATGTCACACTGCTATTGTTTCTTGGAAATTGATGTCTAAAACTAGAAATTAGAGAAAAAATAAGTGCTTATTTTTACAGAATTTGATGTATACAGTCAATTGTCACCTTTAAATATTATTACTAATATATATGCCCAACAGTAGTGTATGAGAAAGTCCAGTATCTGAGTATGTTATACTGCTTAATGTGAAAAAAAAATAAGGACTTAATGTTAGCTAACTATAGGGAATTATTTAATTTCTGACTGAGAGATTAAGAATTCTTGTGAGTCCTTTGAAATTTCCACTAGGTTATAACTCTAGAGAGGTAACATTCAAGTAGCTGAATTGGAAGGGCTCATATCTCCTGAATATAAGTGAAGACTTAAGGACAGTTAGAAAAACATGTCTTATTTTAATAGTTAACATGTGTCTAAATCACCATAACTGATGAAAGCATAGAGTCAATAAGATGGAAGAATGTAATCTGATAACCGGTCTCTGCATGGAATTTTGAAAAGTAGCTAAATTAATGATTTTTAAATAGTGGGAGCTATTTTTTCAAATGTTAAGTATACATAATAAACTATATTACAAAATACATTATTTCAAAAAGTGTGATATGGGGTCATTAGTAGCGAGAAATATAAATTCCATCTCGCTCAAAAAAGTGCTACAGTCTTAATTCGATAAAAGATTGGTAAGCAAAGAGTCAGGGGATTCTGAGGAGGCAAACCCTCAAGTAGGACATCTCTTCAGCTCTGATCTCATAATATAACCAGACTGTCATAAGTTTTTCATCACTATAAAAAATACCTAAGAGAAGCAAACTTAAAAAAGGAAAGATTCATTTTGGTTCATGGATTTGGAAATTTTGGTCCATGATTGGCTGACTGTGCTGTGAGCCTGTGATGTGACAGAACATCATGAATGAAGGGCACAGAAAAGTTTTTACCTCATGGCAGCCAGGGCAAGAACAGGGCAAAGAATGGACCAGGTATTGATATAGTCCTCAAAGACATGCCCCCAAGTTCTCATTCCCTTCAAGTATACCCTGTGTCCTAGTTTCCACCAACTCCCAAATTATTCATATCATTCAAATTATTAATCCATTAAATGAATTAATACACTGATAAGGTTAGAGCCTCATGGTTTGATTTAATCATGAGGCTTTTCCTAAAAGCCCCATCTCTGAATATCACTGCATTGAAGACCAAACCTTCGACACATGAGCCTTCGGGGAACATTCTAGATCCAAACCATAACATAGGAAATGTCAGAAAAATTGCAAAATATTCATTGAGTTCTTTAAACTTGCAGCTAAAATTCATTCACATGTTGTAAGGGAAATCAATCATATCTGGATTGTTTATAACAAAAGAAAGCCAAGGCAGTTTTTTTGTACAAATAAAAGATGGAAAAACAAGTTGTTTGTTTTCTTTTCTTTTGACAAGTTAATTGACTGGAAAGTAACAAAGAGGTAATTTATGCCCTTAAACATGAGGAGCGCATCATGAGGCAAAACAATTTCACATGTTTATAGATTTTCTAAGGAATACAGTTATTGCAATTTGTGGTCATGGAATATACTTGTTATCTGTGTGTAATGTCCGTTAGTGACCTTATTTTGGCATTCACATTTTTAAGATAGAACTATTCCATTTTACTCTTTATAATTTTAGTTGCATTCTCTTTCAAACTTTGTATATAGTAAAAAAATTGTCATCTTTGAAAAATATATATAAACATATGTATGATTTTTTAAAAAAATTATCATCTTTAGTGTTCTAAAAGAAATTGGTAGCATTATTTTGGAACTTGCTGGTTTAAAATATGGAACACATTAGTAGGTAAATGCCATTGCAGCTTTTATACTTAAAAAGCTTTAAGAATTTAGCCTGCAATGGTAGGGCAGGCCTGTAATCCCCACTGTTCAGGATGCTGACAGGAACATTGCAATTTTGAGTCCAGTCTGAGCAACTTAGCAAGATTCTGTTTCAAAATAAAATAAAATAAAATAGGACTGGATATGTAACTCAGTGGCAGAGTAGTGTTTATCCGGCATGTGAGAGAGCCTGGGCTCAATCCCCAGTAGCACAAGAAAAAAAAAAAAAAAAAAAAAAAAAGGAAAACGACAAGGATTTACAAAACAAACATGGGCTCTTCTATTGAAATAATTGATTAAAGAAATGCAAATCAAAACTACCCTAAGATTCCATCTCACCCCAATTAGAATGGCGATTATCAAGAACATAAGCAACAATAGGTGTTGGCGAGGATGTGGGGAAAAAGGTGCACTCATACATTGCTGGTGGGGTTGCAAATTAGTGCAGCCACTCTGGAAAGCAGTGTGGAGATTCCTCAGAAAGCTTGGAATGGAACCACCATTTGACCCAGCTATCCCACTCCTTGGCCTATACCCAAAGGACTTAAAATCAGCATACTACAGAGATACAGCCACATCAATGTTCATTGCTGCTCAATTCACCATAGCCAGATTGTGGAACCAACCTAGATGTCCTTCAATTGATGAATGGATAAAGAAACTGTGGCATATATATACAATGGAATATTACTCTGCCATAAAGAATGATAAAATTATGGCATTTGCAGGCAAATGGATGAAATTGGAGAATATCATGCTAAGTGAGATAAGCCAATCTCAAAAAAACCAAAGGACGAATGATCTCACTGATAAACGGATGATGACATATAATGGGGGGTGGGAGGGGTTAGCGTTAGGGTTAAGGAGGGTGGCAAGAATGGAGGAAGGAAGGACTGTATTGAGGGAAAAGAGGGGTAGGAGGGATTGGAGGGGTGGGGGGGAAGGAAAAAAATAACAGAATGAATCAACCAACATTACCCTATGTAAATTTATGATTACATAAATGGTATGCCTTGACTCCATGTACAAACAGAGAAACAACATGTATCCCATTTGTTTACAATAAAAAAAAAGAAATAATTGCTTAAATAAAATATGAAGGGTAAGAAATTTTAAAGTTGTCGGATCTAATAAAGTGAGAGGAAAACAATACTCATGCAATGAGTATCTCAATGATGATAAATCATGCAATGTATTTTGTTGGTAAGGTAATATATGGTTTCGTTTAAAGAAAAACTAGGAATCAATTATATGCCACTGTATGTTTTAAAACTATAAAATTTAATCACAACAATTTTTTAACAATCCAGAGTCATTGGAAAAAAATGTTATGAGTAGAAAATTATACAAATTACTAGAATTCCCTCACTTAAAAGTGTATAAAAAACTAAATGTTTTTATCATCTCTGTGTCTTTCCTCCAACCTCCTACCTATTTATTCCTGAGAATATTGTTCTTTGTCTTCTGCTTTTTGTAGTGTTTTAAGGTTACTGAGAGTTTTACTATTGCTCTTTTCACACTAAGTCCTTTTTAATTTTTTTAGTTTTTGCAGTGCTAATAGCTAAACTCATGATCTCACACAGGCTAGGTAATGTGACTAGGTAATATCCTCCACCACTGAACCAAACTCCCAGCCTCATTAACTTGTCCTTTTTTTAATTTATTTTTTGCTTCTTTGAAAGATGTTCATAAATTATTTTATTATATGCTAAGGGTGATTTCCTGTATTATGATTCAAGTTTTAAGAACTCCTTACATTCTGAGTTGATATTCTTTTATCAGGTTGGACATATTTTGATTGCTATCTTTTCAAGCACTACTGCTACTGCATTTCTTCTTCTCCTTTTCCTCCTCCTCCTTCTTTCTTCTTCCTACAAGTATGTTAGCCACACTCTTATTCTCATTCTTTCTGTAACTCAGTTTGAAAAGTTTCTATTAACTTTTTACATTTGTTTTGAAAATACTGACTTTTAATATTTAATTTTTTCAACTCTAGTATCTCTACTTGTATTATTTTTAAACATTCCCTATTTTCCTTTATTTCTTAACACATGTTGAAACATATTTATTTTAAAATTTTTGATTGCCAATAAAGAGTAAAATTCATTATCTGAACAAGTTTTATCTGGTATTGACTGCTTTTCAACTAGGATTTGGGTTCTAAGATTCTTTGAAAGGATCAGGTAATATTTCATCAAATACTAAAAATACCTTGCAAAACAAAAGTTCAGATACTACAGATGAAATTAGCATCCGGAACACATTCATACTTTTAGGATAGGAGACAGTGTAAAGCTAATCTCTGAATTCAATTTAGAAACCAGGTTGAACCAGACCAGGTACAGCTTTAGTAAAGCTCTGCTTCATCCATTTATACTCTTTGTTAAGGGCGTGGTCCTCCTGAGCTTTCATGTAAGGCCATTTTTAATTTTTTTTTTTTTTTTCTGGTTTTAATAGGGGGCTTTTACCCTGTTTGGTTTTATCATACTTTCAAGACTCAAAAAATTATTTTATGCAATTCAGAGACTGCTGGTGGTGTCAGCATCCTGCTACACACATCACAATTTGTCTACTATCTGCAGGGGAAACCACCATATGTGAAATGTTTCTTGAGTTTTAGCCACTTTGATATAGTAATCAACCCTAACTGATGAAAATTTCCTGGCTTCTCTGAGCTAAAGTCAGTCCTCTGCTGGTGTGCCCTGTTCTTGTTCTCACCCAGAATTCTTGGCCAATTTTCTAAATAAGCAAGTACTCCAGGAGAAAAGTTTAATTAGCTCTTGACTTCAGAGTTATGTCTTTTCCAAAATCTTAGCCTGTCTGGCTCTCTTTGATACTGTAACTCTCTGATGCTTTCAAATCAATTGTTTTATTTAGTATGTAGTTTTTATTTTGTTAACATTTATAACTGATGTCTATGTGACCATTAATTTGTTGCGAATTATTCCATTGTAACTAGAAGCAGAAATGTCCACTACTACACATGTCTGAAGTTAGAATGTCTGGTTTTCCATCTTGAATTTATTACTGAACAAATGACAAAGAAAAAGTCATTTAATCTCATATTGCTCTAATTTCTAATTGTGTAAAATAGAAAAACTACCCAAAAGATAGGCTTCTTATAAAAAATTAAGGTACTTAATATATGAAGAGCGCTTTGAATGATGGCTGACATATTTTTAAGTACTCAGTACTTTTTTATTATTATCATAATCATTATTACTAATTATTGCCATTTCCAATATTTTTATTGCTTTTAAATAATGAAGCTAGCATGTATCCTTTGATACTTTCAGGTAATAAAATTTAGAAATATAATTCAATTCTACAAACATTTATTATACAGGTACCGTATGCAAGGTCTAGCATAATTGCAAAGTGATTATCAAAGTAAAAGAAGATATTATTTCAAGCAGTTTAGGTTTGGGTAGTGTATCTATGTAAAAAACAATAAGTTATGTAAGAAGAGTAAAAACACAGATCAATTTGAAAGCAGAGCAGAGAAAGCTGCCTCTAACCCCAGGAGATAGTAGACTAATATATTGGCAGCTCATAGAATGAGCACAAATAGCCCTACCTGCTTAAGCCACTTCAAGTACTCTTCCTAATAAGTTCCACTTGTATAGAATAGAAGTTCTAATTAGTAAAATGCTGCCCCTAAGCATGGACTAGTTTCTTAAAATATCTCTGGAATTGGCTCATTGACTACACTGAATGTTCTGCTAAGAAACAGATAGGTTGCCAGGGAAGAACTTGGCTGTAAAGCAAATTACATTTAAAAAAAAAATCAGAAATGTTTATTGAGTTCCAACCTGTTTAAAAGCCTCTTTCTTAATTGCCTTCATCTAAATGCAAACCTCAGTAAAAAACACGTGAATATTCAGCATAAAGTAATGATTTTCATATCTTACTTTGGTTGTCTCTCTACCAAATTTATATTCTAAATGAATTTGGCAGTTTGATTTGGGTTGAATACATTAGGCTAATATTTGTGATCAATTTAATGATATTCTTTATTTTGGCAACCATAGACCAGAAAAAATTTATTGGTTACTTATGAAAAGAGAGAGTAAAAGGACAAAAGGAGGGAGATAAAACAGAGCGTGCTGAAATAACTTGAACCAGAAATCTGTTATATACTTCAAAACGTTCTTTTAAGTCATCTTATTCAAAAACATTTAGTGAACACATATTCTGCGCCAGAAACATTTCAAAAGGAAGAACAACTAAATCTGTTGGGTAATTTTTTTCATCAGTGATCCCATTATTCCCCAAAGTTCTTGAAAATCAACAAGTTTTAACAACTAATGCTCTAAATAAATACAGTAATGATTAATATGTTTCAGAAAATTTTTTAAAAATTTCATTTTATATTAACATAAAAATAGATGTTGAATCTGCACACCAAATTACCTTCATAATGAAACACTGAAATTGCTGTGAGAAACTCGTCTATATTTTATGAAATTTTTAAAATCTATTAACAATGTCTTCTTAAAATCTGATGATTTAAGTTTTTGTAGTTTTAAGCAAGAATAATGATTTATCATAATAAAATAGATAAATGAATAAATTAAAAAACTATTGAATTTAATCTTCACAAATGTAATAAGCTACAAAAACAAAATTTAATCAGGCACAATAGCTTGGACATACATTGGTGCATATGAAATGCAGCATGCAGCTGTATAAGGAAATGGCCAGGTTTAGTGGCTTCAGCATCTTACAGCACACCCTTCCTACAAACCACCTGTTTTGAGGTTATAAATAAGATGAGGAAATTAAAGTAGGATTTCATGGTCGGATACATTGAAAAAACCTCTTCTCCACTTCAACTGAAATGGTCCTAATTCCTCAAAAATAGGGAAGGTGGGAATTGTATGAAGGGACTTAAAACTAATAGTAGACCATGTATATTAAATATGGACTGCGTTAAAGATTCTGAAGAATTTTTAAGAGAACTAGAGGAAGCCTGGAGAATTACTTTACCTTTGGAGCCTTTAGATTGCTGCCTTGCTGGGATCAACTGGGCTGAACTCAAGGAATTGGTAGCAATCAAGAACGCATGACTGCTTCTCATGATGTGGTCTGTTTGTTCCATGAGATTCTGTGGTATGCTTATGGATCCTTTGGTGCTGCCTGACTTTCCACTAGAATAATCCTAGCTGCAAACCCCTTGAGCCTGAGAAATGAACCAAAAGTGAGCCCCAGAAAATATTAAAAGCATTCTAGGGTTAAAATATTTCCAGGATAGAGAAGCTTAACAGGGATCTTCTGAGGGTCACTTAAAACTATTTCATAAAAAAAAAAAAAATCATGAAACAACTATTGGCTCCACAGCATATAAATCCAGTTCATGTTGCCACCAATTTAAATAAGGTCATGTATTTTCCAATAGAATAGAGAAGAAATCAACCACATATACCCTACTTCCTTCTATCGAAGCTCTAAACTACACAAGGAGAGTATATTTGATTTAAAGGAATACTTGGAGTTGTATTCATATTTTAGATTGAACACTTTACTAATTCAAGATCATTTGGGGTGGTCTAAAAGAACAAACAGAGCAAAAATTACTTGGGAAAAAATATTTATGTGTGAGTAATGGTATGTTCAAGTCAGATGAATGATCAAATTTCTCAATTTCTCCTAAAAGAATGGTAAGGGAGTAGACTAGATTATTGTGTTGCTAAACTCATCCCCATACTGGTTCATCTGTTAGTCACAGTCCTACAACAGTAACACTATAATAGTAATCTGCTCACACCCCACATCCCAGGAATAAGGATGGATAGTGATATGAGCTTCATTTAATCAGTATAGGATATCCCCCCCAAAAAAGAGATCTGCTTAAGAGTGGTCCATCAGTTCATTCTCAAAACATCTTTCAGGTGATAGTAGGTGAAAATAACTTTACTCTTACTTGCATGCAAAACCACAAGTTCATATCTATATCTATTCTATCTATTATCTATCTATTCACACACATGCATATAAATGCATGTGTATACATATGTTTACAGATTACAGAATAATATTAAAATTACTTCAGACAATTATGCATGATCATGATTTTATTTTAAAGATTTTGTAGACAACTGCTTCCTAAGATGGCAAAATAGCAGTGTGGTTGACATTCTGGAATTGCATGTCTGAATTTAAACACTTTTTCTAACAGCTAGTATCTGCACATACTTAGACAATTCACTTATTCCTTCTAAACCACAATTTCCTTATTTCTAAAATGAGGATAATTTCATTACCTGCATTATGAAATTGTTGAGAGGATTAAATAATATATATATTCTTAGCCACAGTACTTGGCACCTATGTATAAGCACTCACAGTATATTGGTAAAAATAATTATGACACTGTATCATTGACGAATTCTCATAATAAATAAATTCTACTGTCATGATCATGATTCATACATTATGACTAGTTTAGCCTCTTCTAGTTTACTTCTGCCCTAAGTATTAAGAGGATGCAAATAAAATATCCAAAATATCAGCTCAGCCCTCTATAAGAATAGTTCATTTGAGTGCACTTCAAATACAAAGTAACTAATTAAACACAAAGGGCTCTCTTAAATACACAAGTGACAAAGAAGAATGACAATTACAGTGTAAGTAATAAAGTGCAGAAAAAAGAAGTGATGATTGAAATGCTTGCATGGACATGGTGGAAGAATGGGCAATTCACCTGGATTGAATGATATATAAAATGGAATGCCATTAATTTTAAACTGAAGAGTATGGCATTAACATCAATCTCTCCTCGCTTTCTCTCTCACTCTCTTCAATGCTTACAGGAAAAAACAAACAAAATGTCTAAACCAAAGGAGAGAGGATATTTTTCCCAATCCTTCTCTCCACAGAATATCCTAAGAATTTTGAAAGGAAATGTATTTATAATTAAAATCTCTAGATTATGAAAAAAATCAAGAAAACAATATGAAAGGAAGATTGTGAAGCACGGTGAGAGTAATTGAAGGATGATCATTCTCTGTATTCTCATTAATACAGACAGTCATTATTTTGAGAGCTGTAACTAGCCTTTTAGATGATTCAAATACATCACAAAATTTGCCATTACTTGCTACCAAACAAAAGCAAAAACAAATAGCAGTAATCAGGCCCTTTCTAGTAGAATGCAGTTATCCATATTGTCATCTAAATACGGTTCCACAAACCTGTTGTATTAAAATACATTAAAGCTTTATTTTTTTATTCTTTTGTCTTCATTCACAAAACCAAATCACTCAGAAACTTCATTTCTAAAGGGAGCTATCTCAGCCTCCTGAGTTGCTAATAACCTAACTCAGGAGGTTGACAGGAAGATTGCAAATTTTTGACCATTCTCAACAATTCAGCAAGGTTCTAAGCAACTAGTGAGATCCTGCCTCAAAATGTAAAAGTTTAAGGGCTAGGGATGTGACTCAGAAGTTAAGTGCCCCTAGGTTACATCAACAGTACCAAAAATTTTTTTAAAAAATTTTAAAACTTACATTAACTTAAAATGATATTTCTTTCCAATGAAGTATATGTTTTGGATTTTTCTTTTCATAAAAATGGTTGAATGCTCAAGATAGAAGATATTACAAGTACTTTAGAATTATATGTATTTATTTAGATTTAATATCATTTTTTAATTAAATACTTATTTGTTCAATTTAAATTATACATGACAACAGAATGCATTTTGATTTGTTGTACACAAATGGGGTACAACTTTTCATTTCTCTGGTTGTACATGATGTAGTCACACCATGCATGCAATCATATGTGTATATGGGGTAATGCTGTCTGTCTCATTCCACTGTCATTCCCACCCGCTACTCCCTCTCCTCCCCTCATTCCCCTCTGCCCAATTCAAAATTACTCCATTCTTCCCTTAACCACCTCACCCGTCCCCATTATGTATCAGCATCCACTTATCAGAAAAAACATTTGACCTTTGGTTTTTTTGAGATTGGCTTATCTCCCTTAGCATGATATTCTCGAACTCCATTCATTTAGTGAAAATTATAAAGCTCCTATTTTGTTCATATTGTATAGATATAATGAATAATCAGTGATATTATATGTTCATTATTATTTACAAATTATAACCAATGTTTGCCTAAACAGTTATACATAAATAAAAAGTGATTGAAAGATAAAAGTAATGAGTATAAATAAATGAATTCATTTAGTTGCCATATGACATTTTAGTATTCAAACATTATAATTATTAAAATATAATTTCTGTTGTGAATTATTAAATATGTGTTGTTACACATACTCTTCTCATTGTAAGAAAATTCAAATTTCCACTTCTATCTGTACTGAGATCTTCAGAAAATAATTTCAACTTTTTGTAACTTAATTATCAGTAAAAACGATAAATGACAGTAATTCATGCCTTAGGGCATAGAAACAATTTAAGATTTAATGTATTTATGGTTCTTTGAAGAATATGTGGTACTTGATTAATAAAATTATTAGTCACTTATACATAAGAAAATTTTCTTATTATAACTTATGGGTCAATTAATATATTTAGACTGTTTCATGGAATGTTTCTTTTTAGACCGATGAATAATGAAAGCACCAAAAAGTTGTTCCTTTAAAACAAGACAACAGGGCAATATACATGAAACCACAAAATCTGTAAAAAAATGCTTCATGGAAAATTAATATATGTAAAAGACCTAGGACTATTCATTTTTTTTTTTGTTTAGGTTTTCAGATGATAGAGGATAAGAATTTGAAAATGAAATTTTAGTCTTTGATGCATGTGATAGTTTGACAACTTCAAATCTGCTAGAAAGAAAAACACCATCATAGAGTGACAGATTGTGGACATTCAAATGGTAAAATGTCAATCTTCCCAGATTCCACTCTCTGTTATATGCTTGTAGGCAAGTTAATTAACCTCTTTTACTTAAAAGGTGCAGTTTTTTCATAGGTTAAATATGGATATGGCATATAATGTTAGTTATGTTTTCAATGAAATAAATAGCATAATTAATATAAATACTTAAAACAGTCTTTAGCACAAATTAAATGCTTTATATAGGCAAACAACAATTCTGAAAGTCTACATTAGGGAATACCCAAATTCTCCATACATCCTTTGCTCCAGGTTTCTTTGAGCAGAAGTATTAAATTGTAAAGGCATATTTTACCCATACAATTCAATTGAAGGCAGCACTTATCAAACCTTATTATGTACACAGCACCTGGAGATCTTTTTAAAATAAAAGATTCTGATTCATTAGTTTTGTGGTGGAGACTGGGATTTTGCAATTCAAATATGTTCCCAGATTCTGCTGAGGTTGCCAGTTAATGCACACTTTGAATACTTTAAGGCATATTAGGAATTAACCACCCCTGCAATAGTATCTTCTTCATCTGTTTATTGGAATTTTACCATTTTGGATTCATTATTTCTGAGTTGTCCTTTTTACCCAATTTTGAAATGTCAATACCACTGGGAAAGGCCAATCGACAGAATCTCTACACTTCAAGAAAAAGGGAATTTTGGTTTGCATGATTTGGAACATGTGCATTTATCATGAAAAAGTTGCCTTAGGAGTTTACTATAATAAACAGTTGTCCTTAGATGGCTTCTAAAAAGAAAGGGAAACAAGAAAAGGTAGAAATATGAGGGAAAAGAAAGTAGGAATTATGCCCAACTTTTGCTGCCTTTCTATTTTTTTTTTCCTAGGCAAGGTCAATAGGATACATACTGGATTAGTTAAAATTGCTGCCATTATCACAATTTATAAAAATTTTTTTAGTTTAAAAAAAAAGCCCAAGTCGGGCATGGTGGTGCATGCCTATAATCCCAGCAGCTAGGTTGGCTGAGACAGGAGGATCAGGAGTTCAAAGCCAGCCTCAGTAATAGAGAGCACTAAGCTACTCAGTGAGACCCTGTCTCTTAATAAAATACAAAATAGGACTGGGGATGTGGCTCAGTGGTCAAGTGCCCCTGTGTTCAATTCCCAGTAACCCCCCATTCTTCCCCCAAAAAGACCATTTATTATTTCACAGTTCTGTCAAAGTCTGAGGCAGCTTGACTAGATTTTATGTTCACTGTCTCATCTGGCTAAATTTTCATGTGTCTGCTGGGGTTGTTATCTGAGTGTTGGGGTTATCTGGGTCTCAGAATCCATTGCTTTCTCATATTCTCCCCATGTGGCTCCTTTTACATCCATTCCAGCAGCTGCCACTGATTTCTAATTTTAAGGTTTCATGTGTTTATTTCAGGACCATTGAATAATCCGTAGTAATCTGTCTGTCATTGTCAGCTAGCTAGTAATCTTAATTATAGCTCTAAAGTTTCTTTGCCATGTATCATAACATATACATGGGATTAAAACCCAGTCGCCAAGGTCATGGGAACTACACAGGTAGTATAATTTTTTAAAGAGGAAGTATAATATGCTGCAACGGAAAGCAATAATTTAGATTCTAATCTGGGTTTAATTACATATTGATTCATTTATATGAGAAGAACACTCCAAGTATTATTTCCTTCATACATTTTGAAAAATAATTTTTAAAAACAAAGAGGTCCTGTTTTGATTTATTAATGCTATGCAAAATCAGATTTGTAGAAAAGCTTAAAATATTATTACACATTCTAATGCCTATCACAGAATTATGCAACTATAATTAACTAAATAAATTATTCAGTATCTCCATTTGAAAGTCATAAAGTAGTTAATGCATATCAAGACCAACATAACAATTTATATTTTCTTGGAACTTTATATCAGTCTTAAACTTTTATGAGATCAGCTATTTCTAATAACCACCCTTTACAAGTTATACTGGTATTTCTATTGGTATTAAATATTTTAATTGCAAGAATTAGTCTTTATAAACTTCTGTGATGAACTAGGGCTCTTGACAAAGAAAACTCAGTAACTAAAAAGTCCAGTTGGAAGACAAGTGCTAACAGATTTATAATTCATTTGCATGTTATTCACTTTACTTAGGTCAGCTCATTGTGGTTCAACAGCTGGGACCAGAAAATGAATAGAGGAATTATGACAAAGGCCAAGTATTTTCTTTGCAAAAATTAAATTTTACTACAGTTTTGGTTACAATACAGAGGAAACTGTTGGAACATAAAATGTTTTAAAGAAAAATATTATGTTGAACCCAACAATAAGCCTAATTTCTTTCATTTTTTTCATATTTAGTTCCAGCCTTCATACAATTCCATGCACATTTGTGCAGTTATGTTTGCTTCTTCCCATAAAACGTTACTAAGTAAACATTTTTCTGTTTTTCTTTATTAGTCTAAATTATAATTCTGATAGTTGGCTGAACTCAATCAATATGATGAAATATAAATTCCTTAACTATTTCCCTATTCTTGGACACTTACATGACAGTATTTTTTTAATAATATAAATAATGCTGAAGTTTTTGAAACATTAATTTATTCAGAAAACAATCATTAATTTCCAGAAATTAGATTATTTTGAAAAAAATATTAACTATTAGAATAAAATTAGATGAATATTTTGAGAAATATAAATAAATATCTTTAATGAATTTTAAGATACATATCTCTTGTGGTATATGTGAATTGTTTTGGCTGTGACGATAAGGCCACCCACAGTAAAGATTTGTTTTCACACTCCATCTGTTTGGTATGTACTGTGTGGATTTGAAAAAACTTCTGCTCCCAGTGAGACAGAGTGTTTGGTAATACTTCTATCATATTCTTCAATTTCTGTGTGAGTCACTCTCTCCATATGCCTAACAGGATTGTGAGCTTTGCAAAAAGCTTTCAGAAATGGAATCTACTACTCAAAAATGAATGAGGATTAATGAACACATTGCATTCATCACGAAAAGTGCTCCTTAAATGCCAAATAGCGGTTGGTATGTAGCAAGTTTGTAGAGGCAGATGGCATAAGCACTAGGTTTACTGTTCAACTGCAATAAAAGCAGAAATCCTTGCATGGGGGTGCTTCCTTGTGTGTGAAAGACTGTTTCAAATACTGTTGGAGAAAAATTTCATCCACAAAAGATTTAAGTCTGACTTAATGATAAAGTCATTACGTTCGCAACATTGATTTAATCTTCCAATTAAATTTCATTAATAATTTAACAACAAACAATAAGTTTGAAAGGTAGAATGGATTATTGTATTCAACTCAAAAATGAACCAAACCTATATTTTCATCAGTACAGTGAGACTTTTGTTTTTAATTTGTGTTATTTTTACTTTCCTTTCCTAAACTAACTGCATTATTTCTTTGCATTATTACTTGTTTTAAGCGGCTTTTGCATGCTCAGACCAAAATACAAAAACAAGATATAAAAGGGAAAGTTTGTTTGGGGCTCATAGTTTCAGAGGTCTTCAGTCATAGATAACTGACTCCACTACTCTGGAACCAAGATGTGGCCGCACATCATTGTGGAATGGCTCAGCTGGAAGGATACTCAGCATACCAAAGGGTCCTAAAGCAAAGAGGGTGAAAAAGGGTGGGCCGCAGGGAAGATGCCTTCTTTCAGGGCCTGCCCCGCCTCCTCCAGCTATGCCCCACCTACCTACAGTTACCACCTAGTCAATCAGTTCAAACTAGGATGAATTGATTAGGTTATAGCTCTCATAATCTTAAAATTTCACCTCTGGATATTCCTGCATTAACAAGGACTTTTGGGGAATACCTCATAGCCAAACCATAACATTACTTTCGGAATTAGTTATGTGTCACCTTGGCATATATATTGCATTCTTATTTTTAATGTCATTTTGTTAATTCTTACAATTTTGTTTCTGAAAGCTCTTACTAAAAACCTAGTGCATATAAAAAAAAAAAACTCTGATAGCAGCTAACGATCTGCTTGAAATTTCTGAGATTTTTATAAAGTAATTTTATAATGTTCACTAAGTTTCCCTATAGTTTTATAATACTAACATTTATAGATGTCTTTGTCTTATTTTTGACCATAGTTATAAATTTAGGGGAGAAAAACTGTGAATGAAATGCCACTCTAATTTATGCAGGTTCCCAAAATGTCTTATCTACTGTCAGTGCCCAAAGAGTAACAGTTGATAGGAATTAATTGATTATTAGAGTAGAAGTTGAATGCAGCAGTTATCAACTTTGTCAATTTTTATTCTGCTTTGGTGTCAAGTCATTTTCTTTTCTACAACTGGTAAGTGTTTTAGATGAATAAATTCCTAAGTGCTTGCCAAAAATTTGGCCAGACTTAGAGAAGAAAATAAATGAAGATTTTCCTTCCATTTTACGTCATTTTAAATAGTCCATTTCTATATTAACAAATAAAAATGAATTTCAAGTTTCAGTGAAGTAGTTCAACTTAAAAACATTTATTCCAAGTAGCACAGAAATGTACTACACCCCTGAGTTAAGTTGCCCTCAGAGTTATCTTTATATCACACAGTTGTACTGTTATCCTTTTTTAAACATCTTCCACATTATTGACTTTTATTCTTTACTTTTCAAGATTGGGAAATGAACATAGATTATAAAAATTTGATACTTGACTATTCTTTAACTCATACTTTCTCATGTGGATCATTTTTGGTGTCTAAAATCAAAGAATTGTGAATATAGATATCTCAACAGTTATTAAGTGTATGTATATTTTCTACAGTTGAGAAATTTTGAACTGAATTTAAGTCCTATGTTCATTGTGTGTATATATATATATATATATATGTATATATATATATTTATCTTTTCTTGCTAATGTCCTATTGTTTCTTCTCTTACCTGAATGCTTGTTTATCTCTTCACTAGCTCCGTCTTTATTTTTTTTTTATTTTTTTAATTCATCTCCTCACCAGTTCCTCCTTTCATTTCATTTTTGTAAATTAAGTTTTTTTTTTAACTTTATTTTTGAGGGAATGTCTCACTCTGTTATCCAGGCTGACTTGAAACTCACAATAATCCTGCCTCAGCTGACCAAGTACTGAAAATTTTAAATATGTGAAACTACATCCTGTTCACTTTCTTCATCTTTATCCCAATTAGGGCATCATGTAAGTTAAAAAACTTGGCTTGTTGATCTCATGGTTTTCATCTTGTGAGAAATGATGTATTCATAGTTTGTGCTGATAGAAATAATTTCTGAGGTGTAGCATTAGATTATTTATTTTGGATCTTTCTATTTTTAAGGTGGGAACTCAATGATATAAACTTTGCTCTTAGAACTGCCTTCATAATGTTCCAAAGATTAGGATTTGTTATATCTCTATTCTCATTGATTTCTAAGAATAATTTAATTTTCCCTGATATCTTCTATAATCCCTTAATCTTTCAAAAGTATACAAAAGTATATTATTTATTTAATCTTCAGATATTAAAATGATTTCTGTTTATTTTTTTCTTATTGCTGATTTCTAATTTCATTCCAATAAGATCCAAGAGGATGCAAGGAATTACCTTTCTTTCTTTCTTTGCGTTTACTAAGAATTGCTTTGTGTCCTAAAAATGTCAACTATTTTAGAGAAAGTTCCATATGCTACTAAGAAGAAAATAAATCTGTTGATGGATAAATGTTCTGTAGATATCTGTTAGGTTTATTTGACTAAAAGTATATTTTAGCGCTAAAGAGTCTTCACTTAGTTTATATTTGGATAACTTATCTAAAGGTAAGAGAAGTGTATTGAAATCACCCGGTATTATTGTATTGTGGTTTATTTGATCTTTTGTATTGAGAAGGGTTTGTTTTATGTTCATAGGTCTATATTCCAATAATAAATTTTCTAAGAAAGATAACAGGAAAATTATTCCATTTATGATATACTCTCCCAAAAAATAAATATTTGTGAATAAATATAACCAAGAAGTTAAAAGATCTCTACAATGTAAACTATGGAAAAATGAAGAAAGAAAGTGAAGATGACCTTAAAAAAATGGAAAGAGTTCCTGTGTTCATGAAGAAGCAGAATTAATATTGTCAAAATGACTGTAGTATCAAAAGCATTGTACAGGTCCAGAACAATACACATCAAAATACTGATCACATTATTCATAGAACTAGAAAAAAAAAGCAGTACTAAAATTCATCTGGAAGAATAGGAGATGCAGAATATTCAAAGCAATTTGGAGCAAGAAAAACAATGCTGGAGGTATCCCAATACCTGACCTCAAGTTTTACTGTGAAGTTATATGTTGGGTCTTTAGCCCCCTTGCTCTTCTTGACTAACGACAAGGGAAGGGAGCACTCCCCAACAAGGCCAGACTGGGAAAGGTAGAGCCGACTGACCGCCCGCACCCCAGCCCTCCAGGCAGAGAACAATCAGACGAATCAGGGAGACCAGTCACAGCAGGAACTAGTTTATTGAGGAAGTTACACAGCTTTTATGTGGGGTGGAGGCTAGGTGGGAACCAATCAGCAAGGCACGGGGGGGTTCATGCAGGTGAGAGTCGCATGAGCTGCTCACATTCGCAGAACTGTTGTTAACCAATCCCTGACAGTGGTCCGATTTATCATCATTAACTTTTGAAACCGCCTTTGAGGCCTTGATCTTGCTCACCTGCCAGGAAGTAAGGAGTCAGCCTGAGTTAGTTAACGTGTCATTAGTCCCAACATTTCCCCCTTTTTTGTTTTATATTAAGGGTGTGTCTGTCTTAGGTTGCCTCTGGGAGGGTCTTACCCATCATGGAACATCACCCTAGCAGTTTGGGAGTCCGCCTTACTTGAAGGTGTGCCTGTCTTAGGTTGTCCTCCTCTGAGAATCTTACCCATCATTGACTACCACTTTAGCACTTCAGGCGAGCCCCTCAGGAGGAGCAGGGCTTAAGGGAAAGACACTTAGACCCCAGTGTCCTGATACAAGTGATCCATGATCCTATAGGGCTCCCAATCATCATTATGAAGGGCAGTATAATGCTGTTGGACCACCATGAGCTGCACAGACTTAGCCTGGCTTTTCTGGAAATGGACAAGCTTATTGATTATGCAAGGGTCAAAGGTGAACACAAGGATAATGGTGATTAGGGGTCCCCTAAGTGGGAGGAGGTAGGGGAGCCACCCATACAACCCAGTCTAGAGGAAATTAGAGTGGAGCTCGCTCCTACAACATTCCAGATCTTCTTGTAGGTTTTTGATTTTATCTTGTACAATGCCAGAGTGGTTGGTGTAGAAACAGCACTCTTCACCAAGGAACAGGCAAAGCCCTCCTTCCTTCGCCATTAGCAGATCCAAACCATGATGATTTTGCAGGACGACAGTGGCCAAGGAATCAAGTTGAGCCTGTAGATCTAAGATGGTACTGGCAACATATTCCATATCGTCAATTATCTGTTGAGAAAGCTTATTATAGAGAGCGAGAGACGTGCTTATGCCTGAAATTCCTGTCCCTACCCCTGTGGCCACTCCTATCCCTAGTTGGAGAAGTATAGTGTTTATTGCCCTTTTTGCTTGTGGGTTGGAGTGCTCCACAGATGGTATGGGTAGGGACTGATTATTTGGGAGGATTGTGACCTCTGGGAATAAGAGGGCAAGAACACATATTCCTGTCCAGTTATCAGGGAGCACATTGGATGCTGGTCCTCCACAATAAAAGGCTATACCCTTTGGGGCGCATAGGGGTGTATTTGCAGTGGGAATAGCGACGTTTTTCCTGCATATATTAGGGTTCAAAGACCCCATGTCCTCAGTTTTATCAGAGGTTGAGCTAGGAAGAAAACAGGTCTAATTGGGGGAGCGAAAGGGGGGTATGTATATTTCACCATGGGGGGCAGTATAGGGCAACTGGAGGAGAAGGTTATGGTTTCATTAGGGGTTAGCAGAAGACTGGTGACCCTAAGGGGCCCATTGGGAAAGCAAAGCCAGCAGTCTTCTGCAAGGGGGGAGTTAGTGAGATTTAAAAACTGAAACGTAGCCTGCAAGAAGGCTTGAGTTTCGGGATCAAGGTTGAGCTCTCTCCTCAGCTCTGGTAAGGCTAAGGGGTGATAAACAGGGAACCTAGGGCTTGATTCTGCTAGGCCGGCATGGAATTATAGGTTGTTGTACATGTCTTAGGACAGGGCAGGGGCCCTGAAGGTTTGCTAGGTAGGGGCGCAGATTTCTTCCAGTAGGCACTATCCCCTATTTTGACTCCATGACCAGAGGTAGCAACCACTATGGCTGCCCACTTACCGTGGGGGGCTCCCTGAATGGTGAGCAAGATAGTCTTGAGGTATAACACCTTGGTGCAAGGTGAGAAACAATGGCACAATTTTGACATGGATTTCTAAAGGAGTAGAAGCAGGAATCTCTTAGGGGGCTCTCTTGAATAATCATAAAGAATGTGAGTTGGAGTAGGGATCTCATAGTGAATTAGGGGCTCTCAGTGTGATTAGAATACTTGCGGTAAACATCCAATAATGTGATGCCTAGGATGAACGTCAGAAGAGAGATGATGAGAAGTCCAGTAACAATGAGGCAGAGAGTCCAAAAGAAGGAATATTACACCTCAAGAGGGTGTGCTCTTGGGTGAATTATATTCTTCTGGTTGATGGTATTTGAGGTTCTGGTGGGCACCCAGATAGGTTTCGGTTCTCCAGTTGGAAACACACCAGCATCCAGTTAATGGATCTTTCCATTGGACTTCAATCTTAAGGTAAGGCACTTGATTAGCCCAGTGTCGTTGGAAGGCAGTTAAGAGTTGATTTTTTGAAAAATTTAAAATATTTAATGTAAGCATTGCTATCCTTAATTGACCATGGGGTTATTTCCCCTTTTTTGTTCTATTAGTTGATCTTTTAAAGTTTTATTATGCCTTTCAATTATGGCTTGCCCTTTTGGATTATATGGGATCCCTGTGGTGTGTTTAATATGCCAATTGGTGAAGAATTCTTGTAATGATTTACTTGTAAAACAGGGCCCATTGTCTGTTTTGATCTGTTGAGGCAAGCCTAAAATGGCAAAACATTGTAAGAAATGGCTTTCAGCGTGCTTGGCCTTTTCACCAGAGTGAGCAGTGGCCCAGCAGGCATGGGAGTAAGTATCAATAGACATAAATATATATTTTAATTTTCCAAATGATGCATAATGAGTCACATAAATCAGCCAGATAATCTTAGATTGTATACCTCTGGGGTTTACCCAGGGGATTGGAGAGGTGGAATCTGTAAGAAAGGTAGGCAAGATTTGCAGGTTTTTACAATCTTTTTTAAATCCTTTACAGGGACCAAAGGAAACTTATGATGTAACCCTCTCCAATTTAAATGGGTCAGGTCATGAAGGCCTTGGGCTAATTGTAAGTCCTGTTGAGGTTGGGCTCTAGCTATCGAGGTCCCTGAAGTGGCTAACTGGTCAGCCACAGCATTGCCTTATGCAAGGGAGCCAGGTAGATTTTGATGTCCTCTTAGATGCTGTAAGAATATGGGTTCAGCACGCTCCTTTATCAAAGACCGTACCTGGATCATCAAGGGGGTAATAGGATTTTTATCTAACTTGATATATGAGGAGACCAATGTGGGTAGCAGGTTTACCACATATAGGCTAACTGAGAAAAGAGTCATGGATTTTTGTACTTGAGTTAGGGCCATAGCAATTGCATATAACTCCTTAAATTGTGCTGACCCAATAACTGGTTCAAAATGGGTATCACTTCCTCTTTCACTAATCTGGGAGGGGGGGTAAATTACAATAGCAAATCCCTTTTTTCCTCCATCTGTGAATACATTTACAGCTTTAGGGAGGGGTTTAGTGGAAAAAAGTATAGGGGTTGCCCGCTTCAGTTTTGAAAATGAGGACACCCATTTGGTTGACCCATAATGGCAGTCAATCACCCCTAAGAAGCCCTCCAATGCACAGGATACTCTATTGTTATTTTTTGAACCCATTCAAAATCTGACAGGCAATAGGGCGCTGTCAAAACATCAGGCTCTTTTCCATAGTGCCTAAGGGCAGCATTTCTGCCTTTCATTATAAGGTCAGCCAATTGGTCAAGGTGAGCGAAGACCCTAGCACCCCCACCCAATGACTGCATGTATCCATTGAAGGGGCTCTCCCCGCTGAGTTAGGGCTGCAGTGGACAGCTGAGAACCAGGGAGTATCCAGAGGCTAAGGTGGTCTTCAGGCCGGTATCGAGGAAACCAGGTAGAGTTAAGAGCTATTTGTATTTTTTGGACTATATGTTGATGGTCTTTTTTTTTTTTTTAATAAATTTATTTTTATTGTAAACAAATGGGATACATGTTGTTTCTGTTTGTACACCCCCCTATTATGTGTCATCATCTACTTATCAGCTATATCATTCATCCTTTGGTTTTTTGAGATTGGCTTATCTCACTTAGCATGATATTCTGCAATTTCATCCATTTGCCTGCAAATGCCATAATTTTATTCTTCTTTATAGCTGAGTAATATTCCATTATATATATATAAATATATACATATATTATATATTATAAAATAATATATTATAATATATATAAATATATTTATTTATATTTATATATATTAATATATATATTTATATATATTAAATATATGTATATATTTATATATATATCACAGTTTCTTTATCCATTCATCAATTGAAGGACATCTAGGTTGGTTCCACAATCTGGCTATTGTGAATTGAGCAGCTATGAACATTGATGTGGCTGTATCTCTGTAGTAGGCTGATTTTAAGTCCTTTGGTATAGGCCAAGGAGTGGGATAGTTGGGTCAAATGGTGGTTCCATTCCAAGCTTTCTAAGGAATCTCCACACTGCTTTCCAGAGTGGCTGTACTAATTTGTAGCCCCACCAGCAATGTATGAGTGTACCTTTTTCCCCATATCCTCACCAACACCTATTGTTGCTTGTGTTCTTGATCATCGCCATTCTAATTGGGGTGAGATGGAATCTTAGGGTAGTTTTGATTTGCATTTCTCTTATTACTAGAGATGTTGAACATGTTTTCATATATCTGTTGATTGCTTCTACATCTTCTGTGAAGTGTCTGTTCATTTCCTTAGCCCATTTGTTGATCAGGTTATTTGCATTCTTGGTGTAGAGTTTTTTGAGTTCTTTCTATATTCTGGAAATTAGTGCTCTATCTGAAGTATGAGTGGCAAAGATTTTCACCCACTCTGTAGATTCTCTTTTCACATTGCTGATAGTTTCCTTTGCTGAGAGAAAGCTATTTAGTTTAAATCTATCCCAGTTATTGATTTTTGCTTTTATTTCTTGTGCTATGGGAGTTCTGTTAAGGAAGTCTGATCGTAAGCCAACATGTTGAAAATTTGACCTACTTTTTCTTCTATAAGATGCAGAGTCTCTGGTCTGATTCCTAGGTTCATGGTCCATTTTGAGTTGAGTTTTGTGCAGGGTCAGGATAGGGGTTTAGTTTCATTCTGTTGCATATGGATTTCCAGTTTTCTCAGCACTATTTGTTGAAGAGGTTATTTTTTCTCCATTGCATATTTTTGGCCCCTTTGTCGAGTGTGAAAAACTGTATTTATTTGGGTTTGTGTCTGTGTCCTCTATTCTGTACCATTGATCTACCTGTCTATTTTGGTACCAATACCAGGCCGTTTTTGTTACTATTGCTTTGTAATAGAGTTGAAGATCTGGTATTGCGATACCTGTGCTTCACTCTTCCTGCTAAGGATTGCTTTAGCTATTCTGGGTTTCTTATTCTTCCAGATGAATTTCATGATTGCTTGCTCTATTTCTGTAAGGTACATCATTGGGATTTTAATTGGAATTGCATTGAATCTGTATAGCACTTTTGGTAGTATGGCCATTTTGACAATCTTAATTCTGCCTATCCAAGAACATGGGAGATCTTTCCATCTTCTAAGGTCTTCCTCAATTTCTTTCTTCAATGTTTTGTACTTTTCATTGTAGAGATCTTTTACCTCTTGGTTAGATTGATTCCCAAGTATTTTATTTTTTTTGAGACTTTTGCAAATGGGGTTGTTTTCCTCATTTCCCTTTCAGCTGTTTCGTCACTTGTGTACAAAAATGCTTTAGATTTATGCGTGTTGATTTTATAGCCTGCTATTTTGCTGAATTCATTGATGAGGTCTAGAAGTTTTCTGGAGGAGGTTTTTGGATCCTCTAAATATACAATCATGTCATCCGCAAATAGTGACAGCTTAAGTTCCTCTTTTCCTATTTGTATCCCTTTAAATTATTTGGTCTGCCTAATTCTCTGGCTAGAGTTTTGAGGATAATGTTGAATAGAAGTAGTGAAAGAGGACATCCCTCTCTTTTTGTGGTTTTTAAAGGGAATGCTTTCAGTTTTTCTCCATTAAGAATGATGTTGGCCATGGGCTTAGCATAAATAGCCTTAACAATGTTCAGGTAGGTTCCTACTATCCCTGTTTTTTCTAGTGTTTTGAGCATGAAGGGGTGTTGTATTTTGTCAAACGCTTTTTATGCATCAATTGAAATAACCATATGATTCTTATCCTTAAGTCTATTGACATGATGGTTTATGTTTATTGATTTACGGATGTTAAAACATCCTTGCATTCCAGGGATGAACCCCACTTGATCGTGGTGCACAATTTTCTTAATGTTTTTGGATACGATTTGCCAATATTTTGTTAAGGATTTTTGCATCTATATTCATCAAGGATATTGGTCTAAAATTTTCTTTCCTTGATGTGTCTTTTCCTGGTTTGGGTATGAGGGTGATATTAGCTTTATAGAATGTGTTTGGTAGGGTACCCTCCTTTTCTATTTCCTGAAATACTTTGAGAAGTTTTGGAATGAGTTCTTCTTTGAAGGTCTTGTAGAACTAGGCTGAGAATCCATCTCATCCTGGGCTTTTCTTGGATGGTAGGTTTTGATTGGTTTCTTCTATTTCATTGCTTGATATTGATGTGTTTAAATTGCGTATGTCCTCCTGGTTCAGTTTGGGATGAGCATATGTCTCTAGAAATTTGTCAATGTCTTCGGAAGTTTCTATTTTGTTCGAATACAGGTTTTTGAAGTAGCTTCTCATTATGTTATGTATCTCAGTGGTGTCTGTTGTGATATTTCCTTTTTCATCATGAATTTTAGTAATTTGAGTCTTCTCTCTCCTTTTCTTTGTTAGTGTGGCTAAGGATTTTTCTATTTTGTTTACTTTTTCGAAGAACCAACTTTTTGTTTTGTCAATTTTTTGAATTGTTTCTTTTGTTTCAATTTCATTGATTTCAGCTCTGATTTTAATTATTTCCTGTCTTCTACTACTTTTGCTCTTTTTCTGTTCTTCTTTTTCTAGGACTTTGAACTGTAATGTTAGGTCATTTAGTTGTTGACTTTTCATTCTTTTCCGGAATGTGCTCCATGCAATGAATTGTCCTCTTAATACCGCTTTCATAGTGTCCCAAAGATTTTGATATATTGTATCATCATTCTCCTTGACCTCTGAGAATTTTTTTTTATATCCTCCCTCATGTTTTCTGTTATCCATGTTTCATTCAATAGCATATTATTTAGTCTCCAGGTGTTGGAGTAATCTCTGTTTTTTATTTTGTCATTGATTTCTACTCTCAGTTCATTATGATCTGATAGAACACAAGGCAGTATCTCTATTTTTTGGCATTTCCTAAGGGCTGTTTTGCGGCATAGCATATGGTCTATTTTTGAGAAGGTTCCATGTGCTGCTGAGAAGAAAGTGAATCCGCTCATTGATGAATGGAATATTCTGTATATGTCTATTAAATCTAGGGTACTAATTGTGTTATTGAGTTCTATGGTTTCTTTGTTTGTTTTTTGTTTGATATATCTACTGGTGACAGCGGTGTGTTAAGGTCACCCAGAATTATTGTGTTGCAGTCTATTTGATTCCTGAAATTGAGAAGAATTTGTTTGATGTACAGGGATACACCATTGTTTGGGGCATAAATATTTACTATCATTATGTCTTCCTGATTTATGGTTCCCTTAAGCAGTATGAAATGTCCTTCTTTATCCCTTTGACTAACTTTGGCTTGAAGTCCACTTTATCTGATATAAGGATGGAAAACCCCGCTTTTATACTGAGTCCATACGTGTGGTAGGTTTTTTCCCATCCTTTCACCTTTAGTCTGTTAATGTCTTTTTCTATGAGATGAGTCTCTTGCAGGCAGTATATTGTTGGGGCTTTCTTTTTAATCTATTCTGCCAGTCTATGTCTTTTGATTGATGAGTTTAGGCCATTAACATTCAGGGTTATTATTGAGATATGATTTGTATTCCCAGTCATTTGGGTTTATTTTTGGTTTTTAAGTTGGCTTGGTTTCTCCTTTGATTGGTTTTTCTCTAAGGTAGTTCCTCCCTTTGTTGACCTACATTGTTGTTTTTCATTTCCTCCTCATGGAATATTTTGTTGAGAACATTCTGTAGTGTAGGCTTTCTATTTGTAAATTCTTTTAACTTCTGTTTATCATGGCAGGATTTTATTTCATCTTCAAATTTGAAGGTTAGTTTTGCTGGGTATAGGATTCTTGGTTGGAAACCATGTTCTTTCAGAGTTTGAAATATGCTGTTCCATGCCCTTCTAGCTTTTAGAGTCTGGGTTGAGCAGTCTGCTGCTATCCGTATTGGTTTCCCCCTATATGTAATCTGATGCTTTTCTTTCGTGGCCTTCAAAATCCTATCTTTATTTTGAATGTTAGGCATTTTCATTATAATGTGCCTTGGTGTGGATCTGTTGTGATTTTGTGCATTTGGTGTTCTGTAAACCTCTTGTATTTGATTTTCCATTTCATTCTTCAGATTTGGGAAATTTTGTGATATTACTTCATCAAATAGGTTGTTCGTTCCTTTGGTTTGTATCTCTGTGCCTCCCTCAATCCCAATAATTCTTAAATTTGGTCTTTTCATGATGTCTCATAGTTCTTGGAGTTTCTGTTCATGATTTCTTACCATCTTCTCTTTTTGGACAACTTTATTTTCAAGATTAAATTTTTTGTCTTCATTGTCTGAGGTTCTGTCTTCCAAGTGGTCTAGTCTTTTGGTGATGCTTTCCATTGAGTTTTTTATTTGTTTTATTGTTTCCTTCATTTCAAGGATTTCCATTTGGTTTTTTGTTTTGTTTTGTTTTTTGTTTTTTGTTTTTTAGAATCTCTATCTCTTTGTTGAAATGATCTTTTGCTTCCTGCAGTTGCTCTTCAACTGCTTATTGGTATTATCATTCATTGCCTGCATTTGCTCTCTTATCTCATCCTTTGCTTCATGAATCATCTTAATCATGTATAATCTGAAGTCCTTTTCTGACATTTCTTCTACCATTCTGTCATTGGATCCTATTAATATAAAATCTAGATTCATTTGGATCATTTTCTTCCCTTGGATTTTCATGTTGTATCTTCCCCTCTAGCAGTGCAGATCTGGGGTATTGCAGATTTCCCCCTATAGGCTTATAGTGGCCCTATAGATTTCCAAAACCTTTTCTTTAAAGGGAGATCAATATTAGCAGTGCCCAATTCAGACACTATGCAATCCTAGACCAAAAAACCTCTATGAAGACAATAACAAAATTGTCATAATAAACAGAATGAGTTCAAATATTATCTTCAGTATAACAAACAGATTTGCAATAAGGTCTGCAGTTTCTAATGGAGGACAAGGAGGATACAGAGGGATGTTGGATATAGCTGTTAATGGGATAAGGAAAGAACATACAGAAGTTCTAGATAATAGAAAGTGTGAGAGTGTAATCAAAAGAAATTGAATGTTAGCATGCAAAAAAGGAGAAAGAGACTCTGAGGGAGCAGGTAAACAAATGGAAAAGAGAACAAAAAAGTAAAGAAAATTTTAAAAATGTTCAATAAGGAGACGAAAGAAAATCTAAACTATAACAGTCATATAGTATTCAAACCTCCCAGTCTTCAGTAGCCTGATGCATGAGAGGTACCTGACAAAGAGCTTCAAGTCTCCAGCAGGACTCTCAGGATGGGATTTGCCCCACCTAAAAATGGGAGCTATGGCTTCCAGGATTATCCAAGATGGCCCCTCTGGCTTCCAAATGTGTTGGCAAATGGGAAGCTGCAGCTCGGGGTGTGGATGTGGTTGGCTGGAAGTCCTGGAGGTGGGGTGTGGTTGGTCAGGCTGGGGTCCTGGTGGTCAGTTGCGTTTGGTGTGGTTGCGGGATCCTGAAGGCTGGTTGCAATCACTTGGTCTGGGTTCCCAGTGATAGCACACAGTCAGTTGGTATGGGGGTCCTGGCAGCAGGGAGCAGTCAGTTGATATGAGGACCCCAGAGACAGGGAGTGATCTATCAGGCTGAGGGATCCCAGAGACAGGGCTCAGTCTGTCCGGTCAGGGGTCCTATGGGGCCTAGCTGTTGTCTTAAAATGGCGGCAGGCATGTGTAACCAAACCTGCAGGTACTGTGAGAGAGAACTTCCAGGCAACAGCACTCAGCTGATGCTCCACTGGTGGTCTGTGGTCAGTCTGCTAGCAGCTGTCAGACGATCGAGAGATGAATCTTGATTGGTGGGTGATGGGTAGGTGAAAGGCAGGTGATGGACAGGCAAGAGGCAGGCAAATGTTGGGTGATAGGTGCCTGACAGTGAACAATCTGCACTCAAAAAAGGCGAGGATATGCTGGCAGACTGCAGGTGATCACAGTAGACAATTGGGGTAAACAGCAAGGGATCAATAAGCAGCAAAAACTGCCTCACCAAGATATCCTCTGCTTGAAACCGGTATGGAGCCTGATGGTCTTGAGTTAGGGTAACAATGTCTGTAGAATCTTTGTCCCATAGTAGGTCAAAGAGAGGGAGGATATCCTTCGTAGAGATAGGAAACCATGGTCTCAACCAATTAAGCTCACTTAATAACTTTTGTAAATCAACCAAGGAGTGGGAGGATTGGAGGAGTAATTGAGGCTTAAGAGGACAAACAGAATCCAATTTGAACTCAGTTCCCAGTATCATAAAATGGCCGCCGGGGAGATTTCCCGCCATCCAGACAAGATGGCGGCAATGAGCCTCCCCGGGGCAGAAGTGGGCCCTCTCTATGTGTGGAGGCTGGTTGCCCTTGTGGTTCTTTGGATGGGGTGGTAGTAACCGTTCCCCAGGTGAGGATCAGCAATAAGGAGGAGGCGAGGGCTTTCATTGGAGTCTGATGTGGCCCCGGAATCAGATGCAGCCATGGGCATGTTAGAAGCACCAAAAATGATATCAAAGGGGTCAAAGGGCTCTACTTTAAGATTCTCAACCTTGGGAGGAGCAGACGGAGATGAATTGGGCTCCTCATTGAAGGTCTCCCAACATTGTTAACTATGTGGCAAGTTTCTGGAAGGAGATGCAATGGGAGAAACTGGGGGTTCTTCAGATGGCAGCTCTTTGGGGGAAACGTTGGAGCCCCCTTTGGGAGATCCTGGAGAGAAGAAGATCTTAAGGGAGGATAATGTAGGGTAGACTCCCAATAGGGGACCCTCCCCTAAATTGATTTCCCTCTTCCTAACAAGTTGTTCTACATGATCACTTGTGGACAAGTCAAAAGTTTAGTGGCAGGAAGCCAAGGAACTACCCGAGTAAAGGTGTCCCAGACTTTTTCCGCCTGTGTATCAGACAACTCAAAGCCCCTACTTTTTAGCATAAGCTTAAGAGCCTTGAGTGCAGGGTCATCATATGTGGTGTGCATTTGCCCCATCCTTTCAGGGATGCCCTTACCTTGGAACTCCCTTAGCCTGATCCACTGGTACTTTCAGTTTGGTAGCCACTCCTTTGCTTTGGCTACGGCTTCTTTGAATCAGCCTGGAGGCGCCCCACATTGGGTACCAAATGTTGGGGTCTTTAGCCTCCTTACTTTTCTTGACCAGCAACAAGGGAAGGGAGCACTCCCCAACAAGGCCAGACTGGGAAAGGTAGGGCTGACTGACCGCCCGCCCCCAGTTTCTGTGTGGAGGACAATCAGATGCATCAGGGAGACCAGTCACAGCAGGACCTCATTTATTGAGGAAGTCACACAGCTTTCATGTAGGGTGAAGGCCAGGCAGGAACCAATCAGCTTAAAGGTCAGCAAGGCACAGGGGGTTCATGCAGGTGAGAGTCCCCTAGGACTATATGGCAAGCACGAGCTGCTCACATTCGCAGAACTGTTGTTAACCAATCCCTGATGGTGGTCCAATTTGACATCATTAACTTTTGAAACCACCTTTGAGGCCTTGATCTTGCTCACCTGCCAGGGAGTAAGGAGTCAGCCTGAGTTAGTTAACGTGTCATTAGTCCCAACAGTTATATTAATAAAAACAGCATGATTGGGCATCAAAATAGACATGAAGACCAGTGGAATAGTATGGAAACACAGAACAAACCCACATAATTACAGTCATCTGATAATCAACAAGGTGGCAAAAACAAAACTGGAAATTAGATAGCCTGTTTTAGCAAATGATGCTGTAAAAAACTGCATATCCATATGTAAAAGAATGAAACAAGATACTTATCTCTCACCCTACACAAAATTCAACTCAAAGTGAATAAAAGGCCTAAGTGTTAGAGCAGAAACTTTACAGCTGCAAGTAGTAAACAGACTCAACACACCAACATGTTGGCCAAGTCACCAGCTTCTTTAACAGATTCCCTAAAGTTCAATAAATAAAATCAATAATCAATAAGATGGATGGCATCAAATTAAAAACTGCACAGAAAAGGTAATGATTAACAGTTTGAAGAGAGACTGTGGGATGGGGAGAGATCTTTGCAAATTGCTTCTCTTACAGGATTTATATGTAGAATGTATAAAGGTTCAGTCCCATTAAACCATTATTTAACTCTAAACTTACCATAAAATTAAATAAAGAACATTAAACAAAAAAATAAAACTTAAAAAGTTTAACACCAAAAAAAAAAAAATTAAGTAATATAATTAATAAATGGGTAAAGGAACTAAACAAACTCTTCCTACAAAAACACTTCTTAAGAAATATAAATAGGACCACCCAGCCCCCACACCAAGGTCCGTCGCCATCGCTGAGCCTGCCTGCCTGCCTGCCTGCCCTCTACTGCTGAGGGACACCGCACTTGCCTCTGTGCTGTATCAGCGCACCCTCACTGGACTGGGGCTCCCCAACTTCTTTGGAGGCTGGTGCAGGCATTTTGAATTATTCCTGAGGGTGTGGCCATCATAATTGGAAGGGCAACTACCTTCCTGAGACACCTACAGGAGACTGGAGGCCTTTGACAGGACTCAGGATTCAAGAAGAGGAAGTATTGAGAGACTGAGGACCAACTAAGAGCCACTGGGTGAGTCTCTCCCACTGGGCGAGGCTTCCCAGACAGGTCAGTAGTCCCAGAACACAGGGAACTTCGTGGAGTAGAGTTGCCCAGTGAGACTCCCCCACGGGAGTTGTGAACTCAGACAACTCAGAGCATTGCAGAGGAGGGCCACCCAGTGAGAGGCTTCAGTACAGGGTGAGGGTACCAGGTCCAGGTGGTAGGCGCAATTCCCAGGGAATGTTGCAAAGGAAGACCGCTTAGCGAGAGAGTTCCTTGCAGGGCCACGCTCCCCAGCCCAGGCAGTAGTTCCAGGCCCCAGGAAACGTCACAGAGGAGGGCTACCCAGTGAGAGACTCACTCACAGGGTGAGGCCCCCTGGCCCAGGAGGTAGGTCCAGACCCCTGGGAATGTTGTAGAGGAGGATCTTACCAATGAACAGTTAAACAAGCAAATGCGGGAAGCAAAAGATCATTTCAATAAAGAGTTAGAGATACTGAAAAAAAAAAAAAAAGAAATCCTTGAAATGAAGGAAACAATAAAACAAGTTAAAAACTCCATAGAAAGTATAACTAATAGGATAGAACACCTGGAACACAGAACCTCAGACACTGAAGATAAAATATTTAATCTTGAAAAGAAAGTTGACCAAACAGAGAAGATGGTAAGAAATCATGAACAGAATCTACAAGAATTATGGGATATCATGGAAAAGCCAAATTTAAGAATTATTGGGATTGAAAAATGCACAAACAAACCAAAGGAATGAACAATCTATTCAATGAAATAATATCAGAAAATTTCCCAAATCTGAAGAATGAAATGGAAAATCAAGTACAAGAGGCTTATAGGATTCCAAAAACACAAAATTACAACAGACCCACACCACGGCACATTATTATAAAAATACCTAACATACAAAATTAAGACAGAATTTTAAAGGTTGCGAGAGAAAAAAATCAAAATTATATTCAGAGGGATACCAATGCAGATATAAGCAGATTTTTCAACCCAGACTCCAAAAGATAGAAGGGCCTGGAACAACATTTTTCAAGCTCTAAAAGAAAACAGATGCTAACCAAGAATCTTATACCCAGAAAAACTTACCTTCAGATTTGACAACAAAATAAAATTCTTCCATGATAAACAAAAGCTAAAAGAATTTACAAAAAAGAAAGCCAGTGCTACAGAACATTCTCAGCAAAATATTCCATGAGGAAGAGATGAAAAAAAAAATGATGTAAACCAACAAAGGGAGGAACTACCCTAAAGGAACAGCCAAATAAAAGAGAAATCAAGTTGTGTCAAAAAAAAAAAAAAATGAGCCAAATGACTGGGAATACAAATCATATCTCAATAATAATCCTGAATGTTAATGGCCTGAACTCATCAATCAAAAGACATAGACTGGCAGATTGGATTAAAAAGAAAAACCCAACAATATGCTGCCTGCAAGAGACTCATCTCATAGAAAGAGATACCCACAGACTAAAGGTGAAAGGATGGGAAAAAACATACCATGCACATGGACTCAGCAAAAAAGCTGTAGTATTCATCCTCATATCAGATAATGTGGACTTAAAGCCAAAGTCAGTTAGAAGGGATAAAGAAGGACATTTCATACTGCTTAAGGGAAGCATAACAGCAAGACATAACAATCATAAATATCTATGTCCCAAACAGTGGGTCAACCATGTACATCAAATTCTTCTCAATTCCAGGAATCAACTAGACCACAACACAACAATACTAGGTGACTTTAATACAACTCTCTCACCACTGGACAGATCTTCCAAACAAAAATTGAACAAAGAAACCATAGATCTCAATAACACAGTCAATAATTTAGACATAACACACATATATAGAATATATTATCCAACAAAGAGCAAATACACTTTCTTCTCAACAGCACATGGATTCTTCTCTAAAATAGACCATATATTATGCCACAAAGTCACTGTTAGCAAATACAAGAAGATAGAGATACTACCTTGCATTCTATCAGATGATAATGGATTGAAACTAGAAATAAATGATAGAATATAAACAGAAACCACTTCAACAGCTGGAGATTAAATAATATGCTATTGAATGATGAATGGATAACAGAAAACATCAGGGGGGAATAAAGAAATTCTTTGAGGTAAACAAGAACAGAGATACATCATATCAAAATCTCTGAGACAGTATGAAAGCAGTACTTAGAGGAAAATTTATTTCATGGAGTGCATTCAATAAAAGAAGAAAAAATAAAAAAAAATAAATGACCTAACATTACATCACAAAGGATCAGAGCAGCACCAAAAGTAGTAGAAGACAGGAAATGGTTAAAATCAGAGTTGAAATCAAATGAAATTGAAACAAAAGAAATAATCAAAAAAATTGACAAAATAAATAGTTGGTTCTTTGAAAAAATAAACAAAATTGATAAACCCTTAGCCACACTAACAAAGAGGAGAGAGAAAATTATGAATTACTAAAATTCAGAATGAACAAGGAAATATCATGACAGACATGACTGAAATACAAAACATAATTGGAAGCTATTTTGAAAATCTATACTCTAACAAAATAGAAAATCTCGAAGACATCAACAGGTTTCTAGAAACACATGAATTACCTAAACTGAACCAGGAGAACATACACAATTTAAATAGATCAATTTCAAGTAATGAAATAGAAGAAGTCATCAAAAGCCTACCAACAAAGAAAAGTCCAGGACCAGATGGGTTCTCAGCCAAGTTCTACAAAATCTTTAAAGAAGAGCTCATTCCAATACTCCTCAAAGTATTCTATGAAATAGAAGAGGAGGGAACCCTTCCAAACTCATTCTACGAAGTCAATATCACCCTGATACCTAAACCAGACAGAGACATATAGAGGAAAGACAATTTCAGACCAATATACTTAATTAACATAGACACAAAAATTCTCAAAAAAATTTTAGCCAATCACATGCAAAAATATATTAAAAAGATTGTGCACCATGATCAGGGGGGTTTTATCCCAGGGATGCAAGGTTGGTTCAACATTCGGAAATCATTAATTGTAATTCACCATATCAACAGACTTAAACTCAAGAATCACATGATTATTTCAATAGATGCAGAAAAAAGCATTTGATAAGATACAGCATCCCTTCATGCTCAAAACACTAGAAAACAGGGATAGTGAGAACATTCCTTAACATTGCAAAGGTCATCTATGCTAAACCCATGGCTAATATCATTCTAAATGGTAAAAAACTGAAAGCATTCCCCCTAAAAACTGGAATAAGGCAGGGATGCTCTCTTTCATCACTTCTGTTCAACATCATCCTCGAAACTCTAGTCAGAGCAATTAGACAAACCAAAGAAATTAAAGGGATATGAATAGGAATAGAAGAACTCAAACTATCCCTATTTGCTGATGACATGATTATATATTTAGAGGAACCCAGAAATTTTTAGAACTCATAAGTGAATTCAGTAAAGTAGCAGGATATAAGATCAATGCTCATAAATCTAACATTTTAATACATAAGTGATGAATCTTCAGAAAGAGAAGTTAGGAAAACTACCCCATTCACAATAGCCTCCAAAAAAAAAAAAACCAAAAACGTGGGAATTAATCTAACAAAAGAGGTGAAAGACCTCTACAATGAGAACTAAAGAACTCTAAAGAAAGAAATTAAGGAAAACCTTAGAAGATTGAAAGATCTCCCATGTTCTTAGATAGGCAGAATTAATATTGTCAAAATAGCCATAGTACCAAAAGTGCTATATAGATTCAATGCAATTCCAATTAAAATCCCTTTGATGTACCTTACAGAAACAGAGCAAACAATCATAAAATTCATCTGGAAGAATAAGAAACCCAGAATAGCTAAAGCAATCCTTAGCAGGAAGAGTGAAGCAGGGGGTATCATACTTCAACTATCCTACAAAGCAATAGTAGCAAATACAGCATGGTATTGGCATCAAAATAGACAGGTAAATCAATGGTACAGAATAGAGGACATGGACACAAACCCAAAACAATACAGTTTTCTCATACTAGACAAAGGTGCCAAAAACATGCAATGGAGGAAGGATAGACTCTTCAACAAATGGTGCTGGGAAAACTGGAAATCTATATGCAGCAGAATGAAACTAAATCCCTATCTCTCACCCTGTACAAAAATCAACTCAAAATGCATCAAGGACCTTGGAATCAGACCAGAGACCCTGCATCTTATAGAAGAAAAAGTAGGTCCAAATCTTCAACATGTCGGCTTAGGATCAGATTTCCTTAACATGACTCCCATAGCACAAGAAATCAAAGCAAGGATCAATAAATGAGATGGACTTAAACTATAAAGCTTTCTCTCCACAAAGGAAATGATCAGCAATGTGAAGAGAGAGCCTACAGAGTGGGAGAACATCTTTGCTACTCATACTTCAGACAGAGTAGTAATTTGCCAAATATATAAAAAAACTCAAAAAACTGTACACCAACAATACAAATAACCCAATAAACAAATGGGCTAAGGAAATGAACAGACACTTCACGGAAGAAGATCTACAAGCAATCAACAGATATATGAAAAACTGTTCAACATCTCTAGTAATAAAAGAAATGCAAATCAAAACTACCCTAAGTTTCCATCTCACCCCAATTAGAATGGTGATTATCAAGAATACAAGCAACAATAGGTGTTGGTGAGGATGCGGGGAAAAGGTACACTCATACATTGCTGGTGGGGCTGCAAAATAGTGCAGCCATTCTGGAAAGCAGTGTGGAGATTCCTTAGAAAACTTGGAATGGAACCATCATTTGACCCAGCGCTCCCACTCCTTAGCCTATACCCAAAGTACTTAAAATCAGCATACTTAAGTGATGCGGCCACATCAATGTCCATAGCTGCTCAATTCACAATAGCCAGATTGTGGAACTAACCTAGATGCCCCTCAATTGATGAATGGATAAAGAAACTGTGGTATATATATACATTGGAATATTACTCAGCCATAAAGAAGAATAAAATTATGGCATTTGCAGGCAAATGGATGAAATTGCAGAATATCATGTTAAGTGAGATAAGTCAATCTCAAAAAACCAAAGGGCGAATGATCTCTCTGATAAGTGGTTAATGATACATAATGAGGGTAGGGAGGGAGGCAGGAATAGAGGAAGAAGGGACTGTATAGAGGGAAAAGAGGGGTGGGAGCAGTGGGGGTGAAGGAAAATATAACAGAATGAATCAAACACCATTACCCTTTGTAAATGTATGATTACACAAATGGTATGCCTTTACTCCATGTACAGACAGAGAAACAAATTGTATCCCATTTGTTTACAAATAAAAAAAAGAAATACAAATGGCCAACAAGTACATGAAAAAATGTTCAACTTTTCTAGTAGTCAGGGAAATGCAAATCAAAACTACATTGAGATTTTATCTCACTCCAGCTAGAAAGGAATACAAATTATAATAATATACAAATTAGGAATTATATACATTTCATTATATAATGTATTTTAATATAAAATATAATGTATTGTATAATATATAATTATATAATATAGAGTATATTAAAATACATAATAATTAATATAATAACACATTATAATATATAATATAATCATGATTATCTTTTTGATATATAATATTACAATATAATAATATATTAATCAGGTTTATTAGTCAGAAATACAAATTATAATGCTTTCAGGATGTGGAGGAAAATGTACACTTATACATTGTTGGTGGTAAGGCAAATTAGTGCAAACATTTTGGAAAGCAGTATGGAGATTTCTGTTAATACCAGGAATGGAACCACCACATCACCTAGCTTTTTGACTCCTTGATATTTATTCCAAAGAACTAAAATCATAATACTATAGTGATACATGAACATCAATGTTTATAGTAGCACAATAGATAAATAGATAAGGAAAATGTGGTATGTATACAAAATGGAGTTTTACTCAATCATAAAGAAGAATAACATTATCGCATTTACTGGTGAAAGGATGGAACTGGAGAATATCTTGCTGAGTGAAATAAGATGGATTAGGAAAGCCAAGAATTGGATGTTTTCTCTTCTATTGGGAAACTAACCCAAACTAAGAAAGAGAATCCTCTGAAAATAAGAAGGAGACCAGTGGAATAGAAGGGAATAGAGGGTGTGGAGCAGGAACTGGAGAAAGGAAGAACAGAGAAATTAAATTGACCAAATTATGCTATGTGCATATATGAATATACCATAGTGAAATTTACCTTTATGTCTATCAATAAAGCATCAATTAAAGAAGCCATAAATAAGAAAAAGTAATTTTTAATGTATCACTATTGACTGACCTTGAATAATATTTTGGTTTCTGACAATAAGAACTCTGTAGCTCAGGAGTTCTGTCAATTCAGATTCATAATGTCAAAAATGAAGGCAACGTTTTCTCTTACAGATGAAATAATTCTTTCTACAAAATTTGTTTAATGCTGTTCCTTTCATGTCAGTTCCAGCTCAAAAACTAAAATTACCAGTTCACATGTTCTTCTGTTTCATTTGCAATAAACCACTAGTCATCATTTACTATATATAAAATTCACTATATATAAAATGCATTGCTTCTTTTCTAGTCTCAATTTTATTGTTCTCATGTGGATGAAAGCAGGCTTGAATTTCTGGAAAATCTACACTAATGTATTTAGATTATATCTTTTCCTTTCATTTAAGTGTATTCAATTTTCTCTCTTATACCTGTTAAATAACTGGGAAGTATATGACTCATTAATAATGAGTTATGTGAGGGAGAAAAGTTCAAAACTGTCACATATACACACACAAAAAAAATTGCTAATATTTACAATATATCACAAGCAGGTTAAAGTTCCACACTTGCACATTTTAAGTCACACTTTTCATATTACAAGTTTCTCACTCTTTGAAAATAAGTCCTTTGCTTGCATACACATAAACACCTACCTAAGTGAATCTAGGAATTACTTCAAAAAATACTTTTGGTGTTTTGTTGATAAGTAAGTTTTGAAAATCATGGATACATATCCTGACACATGTTAGGAACTCCATGATACAGACTGATTAACTATGAATTCATTTTGGTTCTTTAGGTTTTTAGTTATGCAATTAGCAATGTAAAAATTATGCTATCAAATCATCTGAATTTTATATCATATTTATTAGTATGCTTAAGTATACCCATTTTATTTATTGAAAAGACAGACTAGAACATGCTCTTCTTTTGGGCAGATTTTTATTATATTCAAAAGGAAAACCTGTGGACTGGGAATACAGCTCACATGGTAGAGTGCTTGGCTGCAAAGCCCTGGGTTCAATCCTCAGCACCACAAAAAAAAAAAAAAAAGTATACATGCTACATGCCACATTGAAACTGCTGTATTCTAGTTTATTTTTCAATATAAAATCAACATTTTCATATAATATCATAAAGATATATAATTAAGTAGTGAATTAATGGATGGATTGGATCACTTTCAACCCAAGAAGGTGGGATGTAATTATAGATATCTAGGTACCTTGTTACTGCCAATTATGTTTTAGAGACCTCCTAGGTAGGAAGGATTAGTACTTATTTAGTTGGGAAAAAAGGCATTATCTTAGGGGAAATCAATGATATCTTAGATCCCTAAGATTAACATGGAAAGTCTAAGTTTCTTATATGATAGGGTAAAAATTGTATGTCAATATTTGAGTAGGGAAGACACTGCAGAAATAAACCAAAGGCAAACAACATGGACTATTGTCATGAACTTGGATTTTATTTTTGTTAGTAAATTGAAAAATTGGAGACACTAAAGAATTTTACTGTGAGAATTGCAGGACAAAATTGAAATTTTAACTTGGAACGGAACCACCATTTAACCCAGCTGTCCCACTCTTTGACATATACACAAAGGACTAAAATTATCATGCTGTAGTGACTGCATCCACATTAATGTTTATAGCAGCCCAATTCAAAAGAGCCAACCTACGGAACCAACTTAGGTGCCCTTCAACAGATGAATGGACAAAGAAAATGTGGCACATATGTACAATGAAATATTACTTGGTCATAAAGAAGAATGAAATTATGGCATTTGCCAGTAAATGGATGGAACTGGAGACTATCATGCTAAGTGAAATAAGCCAATCCCCAAAAACCAAAGGTGGAATGGTCTGTCTGATACGTGGATGCTGACTTACAAGCAGAGGGGCAGGTGGAGTTGAGGTTTATTGAATTGGGAAGGGGGGAGTAGCAGGAGTGGAGCAGGGAAGGGAATGAGAAAGACAGTAGAATGAATCAGACATCACTTTTCTATATTCATATGTGCACATATGACCAGTGTAACTCCACATTATGTACAACCACAAAAATGGAAGTTATACTCCATGTATGTATGGTATTTCAAAATACATTCTACTGTCCTGTATAACTAAAAAGAACCAAAAAAAAGTTGAAATTTTAATTTTTTAGAAAAAAATGATATAGATGATTAAGAGGCAAAGGAAGATGGCAAAAAAAGAAACACAATTGAACTGAGAATTGAGACCACATGTATTAACATACTGGAGCCTTTTAACTTAGGAATTTTATAAGGAAAGTAATGATATAGGGATAGAGAAGGACAGGCAGTGGAGAGCAGGGAAGGAACAGTAAAGGTTGACAAGAGGGCAAGCAAAAGACTAGCTATTTTAACACGCCCCAACGTGTTCTAACACCCATTCTGTTTCTCAAAGGGCAAGTTTCCATCTCATGGAAAGTGACTTCATAATCCATAATCTGGCCCATGCCAGCCACAGAACATTGAAATATCAAAAACCAATCAAGGCAGATTGCTCATTGTCAGGCATCTATCATCCGCCATTTGCCTGCCTCTGGCCAGTCCATCACGTGCCTTACACCTATCCATCACCCAACTCACGAGGTTCACCTCCCGATCGTCAGACAACAGTCAGCAAACTAATCACCGACCGCCAGTGGAGCACCAGCTGCCTGCTGTTGCCTGGATGTTCACTGTTATAGTACCTGCAGGTTTGATTACACGTGGCTGCTGCCATTTTGAGACAACAGCCAGGCCCTGTAGGACCCCTGGCTGGACTGACTGAGCACCATCTCCAGGATCCTCAGCCCGATCGATCACTCCCTGCCTTTGGGGCCCTCACATCAACTGACTGCTCCCTGCCGCCAGGACCCCCAGACCAACTGACTGCGCCCTATCACTGGGAACCCAGATCAACTGATTGCACTTGGCATCCAGGATCCCACAACCACACAAAACACACCAGACCTCCAGGACCCCTGCTGGACCAACCACATCCCGTCTCTAGGACCTCCATGTGACCACGTCCACCCCTGAGCTGCAGTTCCCCATTTGCCAACACATTTCGAAGCCAGACTGGCCATCTTGGATAATCCTGGAAGCTGTAGCTCCGATCTTTGGGTGGGGCAAATCCCATCCTGTAATGCCTGCTGGAGGCTTGAAGCTCACTGTCAGGTACCTCTCATGCATCAGGCTACTGAACACTGGGAGGTTTCATTAGTATTTGAATGTTATACTGTAGATTTTCTTTTTTCTCCTTTTTAAAAAATTTAAGTTTTTATTTCTTTACTTTCCTTGCTCTCTTTTCCTTTTGTTTACCTGTTCCCTCAGAGTCTCTTTCTCCCTTTTTTGCAGGCTAATATCCAATTTCTTTTGATTACACTCTCACCCTTTCTATTTTCTAGAACTTCTGTATATTCTTTTCTAATCCATTAACAGACACATTCTACATCCCTCTGCATCCTCTTTGTCCTCCATTAGAAACTCCAGATCTTATTGCAAACCTGTTTGTTTTACCAAAGATAATATTTGAACTCATTCTGTTTACTATGACAATTTTGTTATTGTCTTCATAGGGGCTATTTGGTCTAGGATTGCATAGTGTCTGATTTGGGCAGTGCTAATATTGATCTCCCCTTAAAGAAAGGGTTTTGGAAACCTATAGGGCCACTATAAGCCTATAGGGGGAAATCTGCAATATCCCAGATCTGCACTGCTAGAGGGGAACATACATGAACATGAAAAAGCAAGGGAAGAAAATGTTCCAAACAAATCTAGATTCTATATTAATAGAATCCAATGACAGAATGGTAGAAGAAATGTCAGAAAAGGACTTCAGATTATACATGATTAAGATGATTCGCAAAGCAAAGGATGATATTAGAGAACAAATGCAGGCAATGAATGATAATACCAATAAGCAGTTGAAGAGCAACTGTAGGAAGCAAAAGATCATTTCAACAAAGAGATAGAGATTCTAAAAAACAAAAAAACCAAACGGAAATCCTTGAAATGAAGGAAACAATAAACAAAATTAAAAAACTCAGTGGAAAGCATCACCAAAAGACTAGACCACATGGAAGACAGAACCTCAGACAATTAAGACAAAATATTTAATCATGAAAATAAAGTTGCCCAAATGGAGAAGATGGTAAGAAATCATGAACAGAATCTCCAAGAACTATGGGACATCATGAAAAGACCAAATTTAAGAATTACTGGGATTGAGGAAGGCACAGAGATACAAACCAAAGGAATGAACAACCTATTCAATGAAATAATATCAGAAAATTTCCCAAACCTGAAGAATGAAATGGAAAAACAAATACAAGAGGCTTACAGAACACCAAATGTACAAAATCACAACAGATCCACACCAAGGCACATTATAATGAAAATGCCTAACATTCAAAATAAAGATAGGATTTTGAGGGCCACGAGAGAAAAGCATCATATTGCATATAGGGGGAGACCAATACGATAGCAGCCGACATCTCAACCCAAATTATAAAAGCTAAAAGGGCCTGGAACAATATATTTCAAGCTCTGAAAGAACATGGTTTCCAACCAAGAATCCTATACCCAGCAAAACTAACCTTCAAATTTGAAGATGAAATAAAATCCTTCCATGATAAACAAAAGTTAAAAGAATTTACAAATAGAAAGCCTGCGCTACAGAATGTTCTCGACAAAATATTCCATGAGGAGGAAATGAAAAACAACAATATAGGTCAGCAAAGGGAGGAACTACCTTAGAGAAAAACCACTCAAAGGAGAAACCAAGCCTACTTAAAATCCAAAAATAAGTCAAATGACTGGGAATACAAATCATATCTCAATAATAACCCTGAACATTAATGGCCTAAACTCATCAATCAAAACACATAGACTGGCAGAATGAATTCAAAAGAAAGATCCAATAATATGCTGCCTGCAAGAGACTCATCTCATAGAAAAAGACATTAACAGACTAAAGATGAAAGGATGGGAAAAATTCTACCACGCACATGGACTCAGTAAAAAAGAGGGGGTTTCCAACCTTATATCAGATAAAGTGGACTTCAAGCCAAAGTTAGTCAGAAGGGATAAAGAAGAACATTTCATACTGCTTAAGGGAACCATAAATCAGGAAGACATAATGATAGTAAATATTTATGCCCCAAACAATGGTGCATCCCTGTACATCAAACAAATCCTTCTCAATTTCAGGAATCATAGACCACAACACAATAATTCTGGGTGAGTTTAATGCATTGTTGTCACCACTAGATAGATCTTCCAAAGAAAATTCAACAAAAGAAACCATAGAACTCAATAACACAATCAATAACCTAGACTAAATAGATATATATAGAATATTCCATCCATCAACGAGTGGTTTCACTTTCTTCTCAGCAGCACATGTAACCTTCTCAAAAATAGACAATATGTTATGCCACAAAGCAGCCCTTAGGAAATACAAAAAAATAGAGATACTGCCTTGTGTTCCATCAGATCATAATGTACTGAGAGTAGAAATCAATAATAAAATAAAAAACAGAAATTACTCCAACACCTGGAGACTAAATAATATGCTATTGAATGAAACATGGATAACAAAAAAACATCAGGGAGGAGATAAAAAAATTCTTAGAGGTCAATGAGAACGACGATACAACATGTCAAAATCTCTGGGACACTATGAAAGCAGTACTAAGAGGAAAATTCATTGCATAGAGTGCATTCCAGAAAAGAATGAAAAGTCAGCAACTAAATGACCTAACATTACAGCATAAAGCACTAGAAAAAGAAGAACAGAATAACAGTAAAGTAGTAGAAGACAGGAAATAATTAAAATCAGAGCTGAAATCAATGAAATTGAAACAAAGGAAACAATTCAAAAAATTGACAAAACAAAAAGTTGGTTCTTTGAGAAAGTAAACAAAATAGAAAAACCCTTAGCCACACTAACAAAGAGAAGGAGAGAGAAGACTCAAATTACTAAAATACATGATGCAAAATGAAATATCACAACAGACACCACTGAGATACAGAACATAATGAGAAGCTACTTTGAAAACCTGTATTCCAACAAAATAGATACTACCGAAGACATTGACAAATTTCTAGAGACATATGCTCCTCCCAAACTGAACCAGGAGGACATACGCAATTTAAACACATCAATATCAAGCAATGAAATAGAAGAAGCCATTAAAAACCTACCATCCAAGAAAAGCCCAGGACCAGACTGACTCTCAGCCGAGTTCTAAAAGACCTTCAAAGAAGAACTCATTCCAATATTTCTCAAAGTATTCCAGGAAATAGAAAAGGAGAGTACCCTACCGAACTCATTCTATGAAGCTAATATCACCCTCATACCCAAACCAGGCAAAGACACATCAAGGAAAGAAAATTTTAGACCAATATCCTTGATGAATATAGATGCAAAGATCCTTAACAAAATATTGGCAACCCGTACCTTGAAATCAGACCAGAGACCCTGCATCTTATAGAAGAAAAAGTAGGAACAAATCTTCAACTTGTTTGCTTAGGATCAGACTTCCTTAACAGAACTCCCATAGCTCAAGAAATAAAAGCAAGAATCAATAACTGGGATAGATAAAAAGTAAATAGCATTCTCTCAGCAAAGGAAACTATCAGCAATGCGAAGAGAGAGCCTACAGAGTTGGAGAATATCTTTGCCACTCATACTTCAGATAGAGCACTAATTTCCAGAATATATAAAGAACTCAGAAAACTCTACAGGAAGAATACAAATAAACCAATCAACAAATGGGCTAAGGATATGAACAGACACTTCACAGAAGAAGATCTACAAGCAATCAACAAACATATGAAAAAATGTTCACCATCTTTAGTAATAAGAGAAATGCAAATCAAAACTACACTAAGATTCTCACCCCAATTAGAATGGTGATTATTAAGAATACAAGCAACAATAGATGTTGGCAAGAATGTGGGAAAAAAGGTACACTCATACATTGCTGGTGGGGCTGCAAATTAGTGCAGCCACTCTGGAAAGCAGTGTGAAGATTCCTTAGAAAACTCGGAACGGATCTACCATTTGACCCAGCTATCCCACTCCTTGACCTATACCCAAAGGACTTAAAATTCGCATACTACAGAGATACAGCCACATCAATGTTCATAGTTGCTCAATTCACAATAGCCAGACTGTGGAACCAACCTAGATGCCCTTCAATTGATGAATGGATAAAGAAACTGTGGTATATATATACAATAGAATACTACTCAGCCATAAAGAATGATAAAATTATGGCATTTGCAGGCAAATGGATGAAATTGGAGAATATCATGTTAAGTGAGATAAGCCAATCTCAAAAATCCAAAAGACAAATGATCTCACTGATAAGCGGATGATGACACATAATGGGGGGTGGGAGGGGGGCAAGAATGGAGGAAGAAAGGACTGAGTATGGGGAAAAGAGAGGTGGGAAGGGGGGGAGGATAAAATAACGGAATGAATCAAACATTATCCTATGTAAATGTATGATTATGCAAATGGTATGCTGTTACTCCATGTATAAACAGAAACAACATGTATCCCTTTTGTTTACAATAAAAATAAATTATAAAAATATTAGAGTATTGACAAACCAAAAAAAAAAAAAAACAATCAAGATGAGCTTCTCGTGCTCACTTCGGCAGCACATATACTAAAATTGGAATGATACAGAGATTAGCATGGCCCCTGTGCAAGGATGACATGCAAATTTGTGAAGCGTTCCATATTTTTATATACAATGGAATATTACTCCACAATGAAGAATGATAAAATTATGGCATTTGCAGGCAAATGGATGAAATTGGAGAATATCATGCTAAGTGAGATAAGCCAATCTCAAAAAACTAAAGGACAAATGATCTCACTGATAAGCGGATGAGGACATATAAGGGGGGTGGGAGGGGTTAGCGTTAGGGTTAGGGTTAGGTTTAGGGTTAGGGATAAGGAGGGTGGTAGGAATGGAGGAAGGAAAGATTGTGTAGAGGGAAAAGAGGGGTGGGAGGGGTGGGGGGAAGGGAAAAAAAGTAATGAATCAAACATCATTGCCCTATGTAAATCTATGATTACACAAATGGTATGCCTTGACTCCACATACAAATAGAGAAACAACATGTATCCCATTTGTATACAATAATAAAAAAAAATCTGAAAAAAAAGATGAGCTTCTCAACTTTTCCTTATATGCTTTTTTTTTTTTAGTTAATGAATATGATTTACTTAACTACCACGTAATTAAGAACTATTTTTAAAATCAAAATCACATGGTAAAAATTTTTTTGGAATGCATGGCATGGAATTAATATGGATTTTTAAAGATTTTTTTATTTGTTCTAATTTGTTGTACATGATAGTAGAATGCATTTATACTTTTGATAATTATATATAAATGGAGTCTAATTTTTCATTTCTCTGAGTATACATATTGGAGGATCACATTGGTCATGCAGTAATATATGTACATGAAGTAATAATGTCTGTTTTACTCTACTATTCTTCCTATCCCCATACCCCTTCCCCTCACTTCCCTCCCCTCTACCTAATATAAAGTAACTCTGTTCTTCCCTAACTTACCCCCCTATTGTGAATTAGCATCTGTATGTCAGAGAAAAGATTTGATCTTTGGTTTTTGGGATTTGGCTTACTTTGTTTAGCATGAGATTCTCGAACTCCATCCATTTACCAGCAAATGCCATAATTTCATTCTTCTTTTGAGTAATATTCCATCATATATATATATATGTGTATATATATATATATATATATACATATATATATATATATATATACACACACCCCATTTTCTGTATCCTAAGTTGGTTCCATAGTTTAATTATTGTGAATTGAACTGCTATAAACATTGATGTGGCTGCATCACTGTAGTATGCTGTTTTTAAGTCCCTTGGGTAGAAACTGAGGAGTGGGATAACTGGGTGAAATGGTGGTTCCATTTCAAGTTTTCTGATGACTCTCCATACTGCCTCCCATAATGGTTGCACTATTTTGCATTCCCACCAGGAATGTATGAGTGTACCTTTGAGTAAATGCCAAATAAGACTTAAATGGCACTTGTGCCTCCCAGGCATATTGCACCGAGAATTCTCAATCTTTCTGACTTTCCTTTCTAAAAAAAATTTCTGCTCACTTGCTTACCTCAGCAGTATTCATTCTTAAACTCCATGGAACAGGAAATTGATGCTGACTCCAGGTAACACCTGGGGGGCTCATCAGGATACCTAATCCCCAGGGAGGTAAATCATTTGCACCTGACATTCTTTGCCTTCCCTATTCTTTGGAGGAAAACTGGGCATCAGTCAGCACTTAACTGATTAGCATGACCACCAGTCTCATATCTAGATGATAAGTTTCTTGGGTTTTGTACTTCCCAATCATCTACCCTGCAGGTCCGTCACATTGGGCACTACAAAGCCATTTCCAGCTTTTGTATCCTGGCTAAGAGTGCAACTAGAGCAAGTAGACAGTGGAAACTGGTCCTGTCCTGCCTTTGTCCTCTGGGGTTTGGGTGAAGTTGAGAGACAACTGCCAGATTCTGACTGGGGCTCATTTTTGGTGACTCTCAAAGGCTCCTCTTCTGGGGCCTTTTACCAGCAACCTCTTAGGGTATCCTGTGGGGTTGGTTGATCATGGTGTTGAGTGAATGTCCCACTAGTCTGGCACCTCCATATGAGCCACCCACACCTCTCTCACAATTCATCCTCCCTGGTACTTCCCTCATACCTAAAAGTTTATTCACAGAAAGAGGTATATACTAGGCAGAATGATTTTAGAAAGAGGTTTAAGCTCCCTCTTCTCAAATATTGAAGGACTTCACACTTTCAAAACACCCCTGTTGTTTCTGTGCCCTTATGTGCCTCCCCAGTTCTTTGGCCTGTAAGGGAAGGGGAGGCACTCATCATTTTTTTGTTCTGTAGGAATCTAGGAAGACAACTTCATGAGAACACACCCTTGCCCCTCAAAGAAGCTGAACTCTATCCTTCTGGGTATCTCAAAACCAACAGGCTCATAACCTATTAATTAAATTCTTCCTCAAATTTCTCTGTGAGAAAGGTAGAAGTTACTCTGAGACAATCTGTCCTCTTTGTCCTTCTGGGATACTTGGGATCCAGATTGTAGATGAAAAACCTTTTTATAAGGATCCTTTGTCCTTGATGATCCTGACCTTACACAGTTTCCTCAAACCTTGATTGACTTAAGAAGAGTTCATTTCCACTAGGCTCACCAATTTTGTACACACATGAAGCATCCCACTGTTTCCCAATGTTTAGTTATTAGTCATCATATCTGGAAGTCCAATAGTGGTCAATGGAGACCAGTAAGTTCTGCTAATTCTGGCTTTGCAGGGTCTTTGCCATAAGGAAATCACAGAACCAAGAAACTTAGGTGGTAAAATGGAAATAAACCTAACAAATCTCTTGTAGAGTGAGAGGGGAAGTTCTATAAGGGCAGTTCTTCTGGTACAGGCACTTGAGTTATGTTTTCTATTATCAAGGTGGGACTTCAGTCTCAAAGATAGTGACAGGTTCAGCATTAACCTGTCTACTGAAAAACTGGAAAAAGTTTGATCCACAGATTCTTGGGTAAAAGCACCTTATTTTCTTCTGCTGTCAGGCAGAGCCTCAGTAGAAACTCAGATGGAGAATCAGAGACAATGGCCACCAGAGGAAAGTATAAACTTTAATACTATCTTGCAACTTAGTTTGTGTTGTAAGAAGGAAGGAAAATGGTCTGAGGTTCCCTACGTTCAGGATTTTTTTTTTTTTCTCTGAGGGAGAAACCCAAATTATGTCTGCAGTATAAGCCAGACATTATAGGATAAACTATAGTTACTTCCATGAAGGAAGAGAAGTCTAAGGAGATTCCTACCAGGGTAGAAAAATCAGAGCAATTCCAACTATTCCCAACCCCTACTAATTCCTGCAAACAGTTCTCATATCCTCCCTACCCAGGACCCCCATCCTCCACCCCTAGAAGAGGACAAAACATACTGCTGCTTCAGGAAATACCAGAAAGGGAATTTGTACCAACCAAGTTCCATGTTACTTTTTCCCTTTAAGACCTGAGGCAATGGATCAGAGGATTCAGATAAATATATTGAGGTGTTCCAAAACTAGGTCAGCTGTTCAGTATTACCTGGAAGGATATTATGTTGCTACTTTAACAAACTTCGACCTCTAATGAAAAGGAAACTGTCATAAGGGTACCTGGGCATTTTGAAGCTTATCTGCATCTCAGTCATGTTCCTGCAACATAGACTAGGAGCAAATCTAATTATCCATCTGGGACACAGGCAGTTCCTAGGAACAATCCTCAATGGAATCCAAACAATGAATAGGATAAGTGGAAAATGAGACATTTTCAGGCTCCCATCCTTGAAGGTCTCAGAAAGTGAAGGCAGAAGCTTACCAATTACTTAAGATATCTGAAATCCATCAAGGCACTCAGGAGAACCCTGGAACCCTTCTGGAGAAACTCAGGGAGGCATTGAGAAAGCACACCACAGTGGACCCTCAATCCGCAGAGGTCCACGTAATTTTAAAGGATAAATTTATTATTCAGTCAGCCCTCAACATTAGGAGGAAGTTACCAAAAATTTACATCTTGCTCTGATCAGTTCTTGGATGACATCTTCTGACTCATATCCGTCTTTTACAACAGAGATCAGGAAGAGAGGAAGGAAAGGGAACATAGAGATGAAGGAAGGCAGAAGTACTGGTCATGGCACTGCGGAGAGCAAGTTTCTGAGATGTTACAGGAGGTAAGTGGAGCCACAAGTGGAGTTTGCTTTCATTGTGAACAGGAGAAACATTAGCAACAGAAATGCCAACACATTAAACGATCACAACCAAGGCTCTGTCCTATTTGCCAGGCAATGAAGGGAGGAATGAATGTTCTCAAGAGCTCAGGCTCACAGGGTCAGATTCCCCCAACCAGGTCTGAACAGGCTCAGGGTCAAATTTGTTGTCTCCTGTGACTCCCATTACCATGCAGAAACCCTGAGTATACTTCTCAGTACAGAGTAAAAGGTCAGTTTTCTTTTGGACAGTGGTGACAGATTCTCTGTACTTGTCTCTTAACCTGGACACTTTTCTTCTGATACTATCACAGGGGTGAGGGGTGTTTCAACAGCCTATCACTAGATATCTTACTCATGATGATATTTTCTCATGCACTCCTGATAGTCCCAGAGTGCCCTACTTTATTGGGAAGAGATATACTCTCAAAACTTGAGGCCTCCATCATTATAAATTGGGTCTACATCCCAAGCCCCCAGGGTCCATTGTGTCTACCTCTATTAGAATGTAATATAAACCTAGAAATATGGGCCACTAAGGGCAAAATTGGGCGAGCAAAGAGTGCAGTTATAGTAAAAAGGACACATCTTTCTTCCTATACCATATAATACCCCTCCATTCAGAGGCAAAAAGAGATGTATTGAAAATCATTCAAAAACTTGAACAAGAGGGACTCTTAGTGCCTTTCAATAGTCTGCAATACACCCATTTTAGGAGTCCAAAAACCAAATGGAGAATGATACCTAGTCCAAGATCTCAGGATAATCAATGAAGCAGTCATTCCCTTTTATCCTATGATGCCCAACTTTTATACTTTGTTATCTGAGATCTCAGTCACTACTACTTGCTTCACTGTATTAGATGTAAAGGATGCCTTTTTTATCTATACCCCTAGACAATCAGCCACAACATCTGTTTGGTTTTGAGGAGTCAGATAGTGGTTTTCAAGTAACCTGGACAGTGTTACCCCAAGGATTCAGAAATAGTCCTCAGTTGTTTGCGCAGGTTCTTGCCAAGGACCTAACAGAATTTAAAGACAGGTCATCTGTAATTGTCCTCTGATATGTGGATGATATCCTTCTATATTCTACCACCCAGCAGGAATGCCAAATGACCACTACAGAGCCCCTGAATTACCTAGCTGGTAGAGGATATAAGGTCTAGAAAAAGAAAGCCCAACTATGCCAACAACAGATTTAATATCTAGTACTACAACTTTCTCAAGGAATCTGCAGACTAGGTGAAAATATGATTACCCCTGCCTCTACCTCACACCATATGTTAACTCAGAGGTTTTCTGGGGATAACTGGATATTGTAGGCTTTGGATCCCTGGGTATGGAGAGCTAGCCAGACCCCTTTATCGACTCCTCAAGGAAGGTCAATGTCAGGGGACAAACACCCTAATATGAAAACCAGAGTATGCTAAAGCTTTCAAAGTCCTATAAGAGGCCCTGATTTAACCTTTTTGATATCTGATTGTCCTTTTTGCTTTCCTTTGTTTTATTCTATCTTCCATATATGAGAGAAAACATTCAACTCAAATTCTGAGTCTGGCTTATTTCACTTAGCATGTTGTTCTTCAGTTCTATCTACTTACCATCAAGTGAGATAATTTGATTCATTTTTATGAATGGATAAAACTCCACTGTGTCTATATTCCAACTTTTTAACCCATTCATGTATTGACCTTCATCTGGGCTCATGCCATAATTTAGCTATTGTTAATAGTGCTGCTATAAACGTTGAGGTGGCTTTATTACTATAGTGTGCTTATTTTAGTTATTTTGGAAAAATATCAAGAAATGAGAGCTGTGTAGCATGGTGGTTCTATTCCTGGCTTTTTGAGGAATTTCCATACTGCCTTCCAGAGTGGTTGTACTAGTCTGCAGTCCCTATATAAGTGTACATTTGGCCCCCCAAACTCATCAGTATTTATTGTTCTTCATATTCTTGATCACTTCCATTCTGCTTTGAGTGAGATAAATCTTAATGTGGTTTTTGATTTAAATTTCCCTGACTGCTAGAGATTTTGAATATTTTTTTCATACATTTTTTCATCTTTTGTGTTTCTTCTTTGGAGAAGTTTCTGTTTAGTTTTTTTGTCCATTTATTGATCAGTGTATTTGATTTTTTTTGTTGTTAGTTTTTTTGAGTTCTTTCTATGTTCTGGATATTAATGCCCTGTCAGAAAAGTAGCTAGCAAAGATTTTCTCCCATTCTATAGGCTATATCTTTACACCTTCAATCATTTCATTTGCTGTTCAGAAGATTTTTAATTTGATACCACTCCACTTATTAATTTTTGTTTTTATTTCTTGAGCTTTGGGGTTCTTGTTAAAGAAGTCAGTGCCAGTACCAATATGTTGGAGTACTGACCTTACATTTTCTTCTAGCAATTGCAAAATTTGTGTACTATTTCTAAGACTGATCCATTTTGATTTCACTTTTGTACAGGGTGAGATATAGGGATCAGTTTTGTTTTCTATATATAGCTATCCAGTTTTCCCAGCCCCATTTGTTAAAATGTCTGTGTCTTTTCTTCAAAATATATTTTTGGTACATCTGTGAGTTATAAGTGACTGTAAGTATCTAAGTGTGACTCTACATCTTTATCAAATATTAAATGGCTATATGTATGTGAGCTGGTTTCTGTGTCTTCTGTTCTTTTCCAATGGTCTTCATGTCTACTTTGATTCCAGTACCATGTTTTGCTTCTATAGCTGTGTAGTATAATTTGAAATCAGGTTATTATGATGCCTCCTGCATTGCTTTTCTTGCTCAGTATTTCTTTGGGTATTCTGGCTCTCTTGTTTTTGCAAATAAATTTAAGGGTCTTATTTTTCTAATTCTGTGAAGATGATTGTATTTTGATGTGGATTTCATTGAATCTGTATATTGCTTTTGTTACTATGGCCATTTGGACAATATTAATTTTGCCTATATAAAAACCATGAGAGATCTTTTAATCTTCTGAGGTCTTCAATTTCTTTCTTCAGTTTTCTATATACTTCACTGTAGAGAAATTTCACCTCCTTAGTTAGACAAATTCCTTGACTTTTTATTTATTTGTTTTTGAGGGTATTGCGAGTGAGATGGTTTTCATGATTTCCTCCTTGACTGTATTGCTGTTGGCATATAGGAAAAGTATTGACTTATGGGAGCTGAGCTGGTAAGCTGCTACTTTGCTGAATTAATTGTAGAAGTATTATGGAAGAGTTTTGGGGTAGTCTAAGATCATATCATCAGTGAAGAGAGGTATTTTAACTTCATTTTTTCCTTTTTGTATTACTTAATTTTCTTCTCTTACCTGCTTACTTTCTCTAGTGGTTCAAGAACTATATTAAATAAAAGTAGTGAGAGTGGACATTCTATCTTGTTTCTGATTTTACAGAAAAAAGAACTAAAAGTTTTTATGGTGTCGGCTTTGGGTTTTTCATAAATAACCTTTATAATGTTAAGGTAATTTCTTCATATCCCTAGATTATCCAGTATTGTTCATACAAATGGCTACTAGATTTTATCAAAAGTCTTTTCCGCATCTTTTAAGGTCATTATGTTATTCTTGTCCTTAATTTTGTGTAAGTGGTGAATTACATTTATTGATTTGCATGTGTTGAACCAATCTTGCATCCCTGGGGTGAAACCAGCTTAATCATGATGTTTTATCTTCTTGATGTGTTTTTGAATGCAGTTAGCTAATATTTTATTAGGGATATGCATCTATGTTCATCAGAGATATTGGTCTGTACTTTTCTTTCCTTGATTTGTCTTTGGTTTTTGTTTCAGGTTTATATTGACTTCCTAGAATGTATTTGGGAGTGTTCCCTCCATTTCAATTTTATGGAATAACTTGAGAAAGACTGGTGTTAGTTTCTTCTTTAAAGGTATGGTAGAACTTAGCTGAGAATTCATCTAGTTCTGAATTTTTCATTTTTGAAAGGCTTTTAGTTGCTGTTTCAATTTCATTACTTGATGTTGGACTGTTTATGTTTCCTATTTCAATTTTGGCAGGACATATGTGTCTAGAAATTTGTCTTCTAGATTTTTCAATTTATTGAAGTATAAATTTTAAAGATAATTTCTAATGATCTTCCGGATTTTTCAAATGTCTGTAACATCCTCTTTCATCTCTAATTTTGTTGACTTGGATATTCTCACTCTTTTTTTTTTTTTTTTTGGTTAATTGTTTTAAGGGTTTATCAATAATTTCTTTTTGAAAAATAAACTCTGCATTGATCTTGAATTTTTTTATTCTCAATTTCATTAATTTTGGTTTTGATTCTAATGGTTTCCTGTCTTCTACTGACTTTGGAATTAGTTTGCTTTTCTAAGAACTTGAGAAGGAACGTTAAGTTTATTTATTTGGGGTCTCTCTATTCTTTGTAATGTAGGCATGCTATGCAATAAATTTTCTCTTAGTAGAGTATTCTTAACTTTCTAAGGTTATTTGATATAGTATATCTTTATTTTCATTTGTTTATAAACATTTCTTGATTTCTTCATTAGTTAATTCTCCATTTAAAATACTATTGTTCAATCTCCATGTGTTTTGCAGTGTCTATTATTTTTGTTGCTTTTGATTTCTACTTTCATTCAATTATGATCCAAGAGGATATATGGGAATGTATAAATTTTTTTGAATTTGCTTAGACTTACATTGTGACCTAGAATATGGTCTATTTTGGGAAAACTTCCATGAGCTTCTGAGAAGATCATGATTTCAGTTGTTTGGGGGTGAAATAGTCTGTAGATGTTGATTAGGTCCATTTTATTTTCAGTTTTATATAGGTTAGAAGAAATTATCTTTACTGATTTTATGTTTTGATAATCTGTTTAATGGTGATGAAGGTATGCTGAAACCACCTAGTATTATTGTGTTGAGGTCCATCTGATATTTAATGTCAAGGATTATTATTTTTTTTTTTTACATAATTGGTGCACTGAACTTTGGGACATACATATTCACTATTGTTATATATTCTTGTTGAATTGTTCCCTTTACCAGAATGCAGTGGCCTTCTTCTTCTCTTCAGATTTATTTTTGCTTGAAATGTGATTTGTCAGATAAGAGAATAGCTACTCCTGTTTGTTTTTGGAATCTGTTTCTGTGGAATATTTCTTTCTGTCCTTTACCTTAAGCCTGTGACTGCTTTTGCCTATGAATCTCTTGTAAATAGAATACAGTTGGATCTTTTTCTTTGAGTCATTTGACTAATCAATGCATTTTAGTTTTGGAGTTGAGATCACTAATTTTCAGTGTTAATATATGGATATGTGTTTTTAGTTTCCTGCCACTTTGATTTTTTTTTTTTTTTTTTTTGCTGTAATTAATATTATTTTCATTCTCATTTAGATTATTCTTCAGTTTATATTCCTCTGTTTGGGAGATTTGGGATTTGTTTTTGGGTTTCTCTATGTGTAGTTTATCTTTGGGTATTCTTTGTAGTGCTGCCATAGTGGTTATGAATTCTTTATTTCATGGAAAGTGTTTATTTCTGCCTCAAAATTGGAACTAAGCTTTTCTGGGTAGCAACCCTGGCTAACAACTGTTTTCTTTAGAGCTTGGAATATGTCATTCCAGTCCCTCCTTTATTTTAGCATATGAATTGAGAGCTTTATTTGTTTGCCTCTAAATCTGACCTGAAGTTTCTTGAAACTTTCAATATTCTTTCCTTATTTTCTATGTTAGAAATTTTTATTATGATGTGTCTTAGATAACTTCTCTTCTGATCAGGTATATTTGGGGTCCTGTGTGTCTCCTATATGTGGATGTCTCTCTCATTTATGATATGACAAATATTTTCTGTAACTATCTCATTGAAATTGTTCTTAATATCTTTAGCTTGGATCTCCATGTTTTCTCTATACCAATAATTCTCAGGTTTGGTCCCAGTGTTCTTGTATATTCTGATCATGTTCTATTACTTTTTTCCCTTTATTGCATTCTGTGTACTGAAGTTCATGTATCCTGTCTTTAAGACCTGAAGTTCTGTCTTTAAGGCAGAAATTCTATTTTCTACACAATCTAATTTGTTGGTGATGCTTTCAAGTGAAAATTTAATTTCACTCAATTGATTCTTTCATTCCTAGGAGTTGTGTCTGATTTTTCTTCAATGTTTCTATTTACTTATTGACATGGGTTTTTCATCTCTTGTATTTCCTTCTTAATTCATTTATGAGATCTTTAGTTCACTGAACATTTTAATAATCCAGTTTTATAATCTTTTTATGGGATTTTGTCCACTTCCATATCAGAGGGATCCTTGTTGGAGGATTATGAATATTAGGAAGAGACTTGTTTGCCCATTTCCTCGTGTTTCAGACGTCTTGAACTTGAATGTCAGTCGAGATGGATTCCCCTTCTTTTATATGTGAGTCCTTTGTGTGTAGTTATCTTATTTGTTCTGGGACTTCTATCTGTTTTTGATATATGAGTAGATGTCAAATTGGTAGTACCTCTCTTATTATTCCTCCTTGGGCTCTTCTTTGGCGTTTATATCTCCACAATTCTATGACTTGAAATAATGGTAAAGCTTAAATGGGCCTAGATTGTGTGTGTGTGTGTGTGTGGGGGGGTGATGTTCACTGTTATTTGGTTGAAATGTGAGTTTTTCTCAACAGCAGGATCTCTATTCTGTAATCTTAAAGTGATTCAATCACTTTCCAGCTCCTCTTAAATGGAGGTCAGAGCCAGGAAAAGCACGAATGTCAGAAAAAGATGTACAGTCTTAAGACAAATGACCAGTGTCTACTTTGATATCTATAACACTAATTACCACTTCTATGGAAATGATCAGTTCAGCATTTAATAAAGTACCAATAATAAAAATTTATGAACTAGATCAGACAATATATAGCAGGCATCTATTCTATCATCTGCTGTATTAATGATCACAATAATTTGATGAAATAGGAATGACATATATTATGTAATTTCTTTATTTTTTGGATTGTACTTTTTTAAGTATGATAAAATAAAGTAGGAAGATGAGAGAAAGTTTGAAGTGTTTAAAAATGTGATCAGAGGAAAGGCAGGAGATAGGTAGCAAATATCAGTTATAAAGAAGAAAGAATAAAAAAATTAACTGAAAGTAATAAAAAATTAACTGAAAGTAACAAAAAAGAAACAAGAGAGGAAGAGGGACAGGAAGTTTTATCTGTTAGTCGAGGAAGAGAGTGAAGAAGGGGAGATAAGAGGTATAAGAACCAAGGTATGAACAAACGAGCAAACGAGATTAAAGAAACTTGAACTCTTGTATAATTTTACCCCACCTGAGACAAACCAAGGCTCAATCATAAACAAGTACTGAAGAGAGCTATTAATGTGTGATTTAAGCTATATGAATGTAAAGTTAAAACATACACATACACCTTCACATATACACAAAATTATGTTTAATGAAAAACGTAAAGAATAGCCTGCAAAGTTTTTAAAAAATAAAATTTAGAAAATGAAGAGTAAAAAATGAAAATACAGAGGAAATAAAGAAATAAGAAAACAGAAACCTTAATGAGAGGTAGAGAGCTTGGTTTCACTGCAGTGGTCAAAACTGATGGCCGGAATAGATTTTCATTCTTCATATTTATTTTTGAACCTGTAATCCTTCGATCAGTGGCTGGGTTTTTTAAGTCCCAAGTCTTTGATTTCCTTTTCTAGCTACCTGCAGGTTGTAATAGTGCCCCAGCTTCTACTCTAATAGTATATTATGTGATACTCTGAGAGAACTGATGAATTGTGCAGTCCTGTAGAGGCAGTGATGCAAAGTTCAAAATTGAAATCTCCAGTTGTTGAGGTTGGACTCAGGTGGATTTTGGATCTCCATTGCTAGGTATTTGAGACTTGATCCATGCTCCCATTGCTGAGGAGCTGCCAGTCTCTGTTGGACTTCTGAATGCCTGGGGCTGCAGGAGGTATAGAAGAGCTTAAGGAGTCAGAGAAAAATGGCAGTGTGGAGGTTGGGGATAGGTCCAAAGGAGCATGGAGCGTCTTCTGATGAAGTCAACTTCCTGCTTGATGAAAAGTGCTTGTGAACACAAGCAGGAGACCCAATCAGACAGACACATCTGTACTAGTGCTCCTATGCAGGAACTCAAATGGAAAAACAAAACAAAACCAAGAAAACAGATGTGTGGTCAGAGGGGGCATCAATCAATTATAGTAAGGTACACGTGGAAAGGGGAGGAGACAAGGAAAGGATGATATTTCAGAGACCATAAAAAGAACAATCAAAACTCCCCCACTGCATTCCCAGCTCTGGGGCCCTTCTCTTTGGAGAAACCTATCTCTATCTCTGTCTCCTTTGCAGAAAATCTACTTCTTGCTTGCCATCTCTGTGTCCTTTTCTTCAATTCTTTGCTGAACCAAGACAATGAAACCATCACCCCTAGAGGGTAACAGGTCCTCTGATAAAATCCACTTTTAGGGCACAAGGACTAACTCTCCACAGGTTCCACCTTCACTGCTATGAATGAGAATTACCGGTTATCAACTCCCAGAGTGCAGACACATTCAGGTGGCTGCTGTGTGCATCTTCCCAATAGCTCTTTCCTGGCACCATCAGCAATGGGACCTTTCTCCCTTGGGATTCAAAAGCAGAATGGTCCAGGTAAACTTTTCTTTATGGCTGTTTCAGTCTGTTTGGTTAAGGCACCCTCTGGGAATTTTTAGTCAGCTTCTGGTAACTTCCTTTATGAGTTCCCAATTCCCTGTCTTGACTTGCAGCTGAGCAAGCCCCCAGGAGTGTTTTCTGCACCTGCCAGCATGTTTTGTGCTCCCAGAATTCCTTCCACCCCTGGGTTGATATTTTCGTTTTGCTTTGTTTTTTTTGATTTTCTTTCTCTGAGTCATTTCCCCTACAGACTGTGTCCATTAGATTTCCTCTCTGATCCACAGGTTTCCCCAAGCTAATTTTTCCTAATATTTTAACCTTTTATCCACTGGCCATGCGTCTCTTTTGTCTGCACTTCCCCTCCTTTCCCTATTGCTGCTGGCAGTCAAGCTGGTGAATCTCTAACTTATTATTTTTTATGTTCATGTTACTGACTTTTTACATCTCTACTGATATACACACAGCTCAGTATTAGCAATGACTGCTTTTTTTTAAGTCAACAGCTACTTCAATTTCTGAGTCATCTTGAAGAGAACACTCATGTGAGTCATTGTGATGTCTTCATTTATGATGAAGACATTTCTGTTACTATACATCTGAGAAAACAGTTTCCTTTAGCTTTTGTGTAGTCTCTCCCTGCTGCTCTCTTACCCACAAGTAGTACTCCTCTTCATCCCAAGGTGACCCTGACCTGTTTTCCTTAAGTAAATATTAGTTTGCCTTTTCTAGAAGTTTGGATGAACAAACTGGGAATAACTCCAACTGAGTCCTAATAAAGAACATGGAATAAAATGAGTGATTCCAAAATTTCTTGTTGTAGATTGTTCCAATCTGAGGGAAAAACAAGTCAAATTAAATAAGTTGAAAAGAAGGCTGGGATATTTGAAAAAAAAAAAAAAAAAAGGAAGTCAAATCTCATCATAATAGCTTTGACATTCATGCAGTGTTTTAGAAAATCAGTTCAGAGAGAAATCAGGGGATGAGATCACATAGGGTCTCACAGGTTTGATTAAAAGGTTATATAACTCATTATTTGAGAATTAATAAACCACTAAAGAAGTCAGATCAAGGAAGTGGCATGATCAAGTTTACATTTGGAAAGGAAAACACTGACCTTAGGATAGAAAATTTATGTTCCTATCAGTTTGCTTGGAAGGCTATTATAGAGTTCAAGTGAATGTAGACTAAGCTAAAACTAGTTGACATCTTAACAAGTGTAATATCAGGATACAATTTTGGGAAAGAGTCAAGGAAGATTTTTTGGTTCAGAGAATATAGTGTATGAAAATACAGGCCACGAATTTTATCAAGGTTTTTTAACTGAACAACTGAGTGAATCGTGGTACCAAGTTTTATCTATTGGGAAAAAAGAATGATTGGAAGATAGAATAAACAAGATAGTCTTAGTCATTAGGGTTGAATTGGAACATAATTAACTGTATATGAGTCCAGAGTTCAGAGAAGTTGGAATTGGAATTAATATCAAATGGCATTTGAAAATGTAAGATTTGGAAAGAAGAGTAAAGAAAGAAAAAAGCTAAGGGAAGATACCAGGTCCTCATTCTGAGCCCCAGAACCCTATGTGGTTGATTGAGATCAAAGAGAAGAGATGAATCTAGTAAAGAATTCTGAGAATTAAAAAAAAGGTTTAGGAAATAAACTAGAAGAAACTGTGGTTCTGCTGGACAGACTTTACAGAAGAATATATATAAGCAATTGATAAATATATGAAAGTGTTCAACATCTCTAGTAATTAAATAAATGTAAATTAAAACAACTCTAACATTTCATCTTACTCCAATTAGAATGGCTATTATCAAAAACACAAACAATAAAAGATGTTGGCATGGATGTGGGGAAAAAGGCCCACTTTCACATTGCTGGTGGGGTTGCAAATTGGTGCACCCACTCTGGAAAGCAGTGTGGAGAATCCTCAGAAAACTTGGAATAGACCCACCTTTATCCCACTCTTCGGCTTATACCCCAGGACTTAAAATTAGTATATTACAGTGACACAGCCACATCAATGTTTACAGTAGCTCAATTCACAATAGCTAGATTTTGAAACCAGCCTAGATGCCCTTCAACAGATGAATGGATAAAGAAACTGGTATATATCCTCAATGGAATTTTACTCAGCTATAAAGAAGAAAAATATTATGGCATTTACAAGTAAATGGATGGAGTTGGAGAATATCATGCTTGGTGAAATAAGTCAATCTCAAAAAACCAAAGACTGAATGTTTTCCTTGATAAGTGGATGATGATCTATAATGGGGGTGAAGGGGTGGGGGTGAGAGAAGAATTGAGGAACTTTAGATTATGTAGAGGGAAATGAGACTGAGGAGGGGTTATGAAAAATGGTGGAATGAAACAAACATCATTACCCTATATACACATATGGTTACATGAATGGTATGAATCTACATCATGCACTACCATAGAAATGAAAAGATGTACCCCATTTGTGTACAATTAATCAAAATGCAGTCTGTAAAGATAAAAAAAAAAATTAAAAAGGGAAAAAATAAACTATGATTCTGAATATAAAGTCAAGAAATTGTTAAGAAAAAGAAAATCAGCTGAGGCAAAGGCACATATCCAATTCAGGTTTCTCTGGAAATGGGTTAACCGTTTTAAGATAATGGTTTCTAAATGCAAAAAATAAACATCAAACAAAGTGACTGACAATTAGAGGCAGAGAAATATTTGGCTTACTTCTATTCACTTTGGACCAAGTCTAGCGTATGGGGATTCAGATTTTGCTCTGACCCAAATATACTCAGCCCTGCCATTCTCTGTACTCCTCCCCTCACTAACTCCCTTCTTTTCAGTCCTAGGCAACTTATTTGTCTTAATAGATGAAATAGCCCAGCCCTAGAAAAGGTTTCTCCTACTGATTTTCCCATAGAATGGTGTAGGGTGCTGCCATTTCCATCAATGCTGTGAGAAAACCAAAAGGTTCCATAGAGAGGCCCAGTTAACAAGAGGAACTTGTTCTGACATGCCAGCACTGGACCCACAGAGCTCTGTCTTCTCAGCCCTTACACTTTTGCCTTAAGTTCTCAATATTATTGATTATGTAAGATAACAGAACCAAAGAGGAATTTATGAATGCTTTTCCCCTTTATTCAACTCCCACGTGTGTACTCCAAAAATTCAATGTTAAAAGATCACTTTGACTTTCTTCTGTCAGATTTCAAAAATTTACCTCTGCTTTTTCTCCTTTATTTTTGCCAATGTTCATAGCAAGTTGTGTAGTTGTAATGCTTACAGTTGGGGGACCTCTTGCGCTGCATAATTACTTGAAAGAAAACTCCGCAACTCAGGAAATTTGAATAAGAAAGCACTTTCTTCTGGTACATGGGTTCAGAAAAATCTAGGAAACCTGATATGTGGATTGTTCTCCTTGTCCCCATCGTGCCAGAGAGTGTAACGTCTTAGCTTACTCTCCATAGGTACACTGCAACTGGATGTCCCTATAATACCAGCCCCACTTGCCTAAGACACAGATGCAGTTCTTATTCCAGCTGTAAGAGAAAACATTTCAGGTTTTCTCTTTTGTTTTGTCATCTCTTTGGCTTATAACTCTCGCCATCTCTGGTTTACAAACTGTGAACTTAAGCCTGAACCCCACAGGATATCATACATATTAAACTGTATGTGAGTGGAGCTTCCTGGAGTATTTTAAAACTGAGCTCATGAACCTAAAACTAAGCATTAAATCTTATCTTTGGAAAAGAGGAAAACTGATTCATATTACTTTTCAAAGCACGTACATTTATTTTAACTCTATGATGATCACCTTTATGACACACAGAACAATATTAATATAACCTGGCACACAATAACCTTTATTTTTATTATAATAAGCACAATCAATACAGGATCAAATTTAATTTCCTAAGCCATATCTTGGACTCACTTTGCCTTAAAGGGACCTTGAGCCTTTGGGAGCATGACTATATCTTAGCTCTAGAATATTTTATTTTAGGGTTTATGACATAGTGTAATGAGAAAAACATAGACTATATCTGGTATATTAAAATCATTCCAGCATGGTTGAGGACACTGCTTCAGTCTGTATGATTTATTTAAGGCTTGTATTTTAACCTTTTTCAGGACAGTATACCATGGCAGTGTTCATTTACATGAACATTTAGGTAAGTGATGAAGTAAATTTACAGCTTAGAAAATATTTCTATTTATGGCAAATATTAGAAAAGGAATATTAGATATCAGTACTTTAAGTTTATGAGGGTTTTCATTTGAAATCTTGCATTGATTTTAGAAATATTAGACAGTGAAGATTCTATAACTTTCAGGATTTAGTTTTAAAAGAAAAAAGCTTTCTAATAATACAATCTGTCATGTTTGTTTATAAATTCATTAAAATTTGATTCCTTAGATGTTAAATATATACATAATTATATATATATACACATCTATGTTCATTGAAAGTATTTATTAAATCACTTTTAGCTTAGTATATAGTGAAGGAATTAATATTTCTGACTTTTTCTTTAAGTCATAAAACCATTTGCAATCAACTATGAATTAGAAGTAAGTTTCATATGTAAGGAATAAAGTGTGACAAGATAGGACTGCAATTGGAGACAGAATGAAAATATAATTAACCTGTTTGGTCTCACTAATCTAAATGTAAAACACTTATTAAACTTTAAATATAGCACATAACATTTTACATATAATTTTTATTTGTGGTATCTACATAAATAATATTGTATATATAATATCTCAAACTACTTTGAGATAACTAGATTGATAACACATAATAAATAATTATAGCAAATAATTGTAGGGAATACCTATGTACTTTTCACTTGGCTTCTCCAATAATAATATCTTACACAATATAACCAGGAAATGAATTTGCTTAAACATACAAAATTTATTTATATTCCACTGGATTTTATGCCCTCATTAGTATGTGCATGTGTTATTGGTTGTAGCATTTTTTTCCCTGTAGTTTCTTGTATCCACCACTATAGTCAAGATACAAACAAAAAGATTCTATCATAAAGGTCTTTCATCCCATTTTCTGTCTTTCTATATTGCCTATCTTTTAAATATTAATATATTCATGTTTTTATTTGTTTTTTTTTAAACTTCAGAGTAAGGATATGAATGATTTATAAGTCATGCTTACAATATTGCAGCCTTATGAATTTATCCATATAATTACTCTTACCTGTAAGTTATACCTTTCTACCTTTTTTTGTTAATCATTAATATTCTTCTTTGAGTTGGAAGAACTTCCTCAGCATTTTCTCTAGAACAGTTATGGTTGAGAGATAGTCTCTCGGCTTTGGCTTCAGACTGTAATCTCTCCTTCATTTCTGAGGATATCTTTGCTGGGTACAGTATTCACAGTTGACTGTTCCCCCCCACCATTTTGGTACTCTAAAAATCTCCTGCCGTTCATCCTCCTGGTCTGTAAAGTTTCTGCTGAGTTGTCTGTTGTCAGGTGATTTGGTACACCACCATGTGTTACCATTTTTTCTTTATTTTTGTTGTCTTGAGACTCTTTATTTTTCACTTTTGAATACTGATTGTAATATGTCTTGGAGCAGACTTGGTGAAGTTAAATATGGTGACCTTTTACCTCACGGTACATGGATATCTGTATCCTTCTCTAGGTTTTAGAAGTTTTCTGTTATTACTTCTTTGAGTAAACTTTCTATGCCTTTGGCACACTCAAGTCCTCCTCGAATGCCAATTACCTGAATATATACTCTTATGTTATTGTCCTGAAATACTCATAAGCTTTCTTCATTCTTTTATTTTTTTCTTCTGTTTATTTTCAAATAGCTTGTCTTCGAGCTCACTAATTCTTCTATTTGACCTACCGTCCTATCAAAGTCTTTTGTTGAATCTTGAATTCACTGAGTGTATTTTTCAGTTCAGGGACTTCTGTTTGTTTTTGATTAAATTGCTTCCATTTCTCTGTTAGAGTATCAAAACTTTTCTCTGTGTATACCTGAAAACAGGTGTCTCACATTCTTGGAGAGTTCTCCATACTGATTACCATCTGTTCTATTTCTGGTACCTTATTGGATAAGGGCATGAATTATTGAAAGTTCTTGATACTTTGTGGTGTGTGACATCATCTAGGATTGAAGGATTAAGTATTTAGTCTTCCTCTTCTAGCTTTTTGTGTGCCTTTCCTGAAATCTTAAGCAACCAGTTTATTTTCTCTGAGATTGCAGCCATTTCTACAGTTTCAGCTGGCTGGCACTCAGGTCCAGATGCCAGAAGTCAGCTTTTTGTGTGTTATCACTGTTTCAGTATTAGAGGGTAAATGAAGCCCAGGACTGTCTAAAATACAGTTTATTGTTCAGAAAGAACGAGAGAATACCTATAAAGAGTAGTCTGTCCCCACATTGCCATTACTTGGGACCGGAGTAGGCCCAGATGCCTCAAACACAGTTATTTGTCTATACTCAGGCACTGTAGGATTCTCTCTGATTCTAGAAAGAGTGCCCTTGGATGAACTTCTCCATGCTCCATGTCACACCTGGGGCCACCCATGCCATCAAACTGTGTCAGACTTGAGGTCATATCCTGCCCAGACCAGTACCACACTGTTAGGATTAAGGCTTTCACTGTAGTGGGTTGCTTATCACCGATGTGGACTCATGCCCTAAGATCACTGCTACCAGCCACAGGTGAAACTGACTAGAGAAAAAGTCTGAGACACTGGGGCTGTGTGTCTTTCCCTGACACTGAACTATTCCAGGGGCTCAGTTTGCAGACAGGAATGGGGCTGGGGCCTGATAGGATTTATCAGTTTCAGGGCAAAGACTATGTTTATTTTCGTGTTCTACCTCCAGCAAATGGAATCTTGTACCCACTCAAAGAATAGAAATAATAGCAGCTGAATCTCCGTTCTGTAGCACTGGCTCACAGACCTCTGCCTGATACGGGGAAGGTCTACATGCTCCTCTGAGTTCTGACCTGTTTATAGGGACTTTGGTTTCTACTGTGTGCTAGTTCTCAAGACAGTAGTCAGGGCTCCAAGACAAAGTCCTTTACTAGCTTTCCTGTGGGTAAAGTCTTCCTTTGCATTCTTGGAAGCTAGGTTAGAGATGGGTGGTAGAGAATGTCAGCCTTCTGATCTAATGTAGTTCAGGTGACTCAGTTCTGAGCTATTAGCCTGATGATCAGCATGGTAGGGCTTTGTTCAGCCCTGGGTTTCACCATGGTCTGCCTGGAACTGGGTGGATTTCAAATCTAACTGTGTCTCCTTCATTGAGTGAGGCATCTGTCTTTGTGGTGGGCTGTTAAGAATCAAGAGAGAGTCACACAGGCAATTCCATCCTGCTTTCTTCAATAAGTCTGTTCATTTTGTTATACTAACAGAAGGTACTATAATCTCTTATCTGATTTCCTTATCTCTTGTGAAAGTAGTCTGGTGTGTGAATAGCTGTTCAACTTGCTGTGTCTGTGGAGAACAGTCACTGAAGGATGTTACTTAGCTGCCTCCTTGTTCTATCTCAGAAGGATACACGTTTAAATAATGCTTATTTAAATATTAATTTTCTCTGACAATGTGATAATATTGTTTACCAGGTTTCAAAATCTCAGTGATATATTCTTGTAACTTTTGATGATTCTACTTTCTTAGCCTAACAGCACAATTTTGTGATTTTAAATAGTTTTTTTTTTTCTAAATACATTTATAAAGTTAGTTTTAATGCAAATATTAAACTTTTGGACATTGTAATTGAAGATAACAAATTTGGATTGAGGTTTTTTAGAATTCAAGTGTGATTTGCATTTGGGATTGGACAATATTGTTGCATCCAGTGAATCGTGGAATAACTGGGAAGTAAATCTACATTACTATAGTCTTACTACTAGAATTAGGACTTGGTTCATTAACAAAATTATGTGGTAATATTTAGGATATGTCAGTTCTGTATGACATTACCTTTATTTTTTTCTATGTTAAATTAATAAAACTATATATAAAATTTTGGTGTTCTCATATCACACTGAAATGCAAACTAGAAGAATTACCATAATGTGAAGATAAGCTTGCCACTGGTATTTGATATTTATTTACCTGCAGTGTTTTCAAAGGTTTCAGTGATTCTTCTAGGATCAGTTGCATCATAATAAATTAATCCAAAATACGGTGCTATAAAATAATCAATCATTTTAGTCAGGCATGGCAGCACACACCTGTAATTCCATCAACTCAGGAGACTGAGGCAGGAGGATTTAAGTATAAAGCCAGTCTCATCAACTTAGGGAGCTCCTCATCATTTTAGTCAAAGGAGATGATATCTCAAAATAAAATATCAAAAGGACTAGGGATGTAACTCAGTGGAAAAATGCCCTGGATTCAATCTCCAGTGCACAGCAAACAAACAAAACCCACCAACAACAAAAAACAAAAAACAAAAAAAATGATCATTTTATTATGTCTTCTAGGAATTCAGGAAAAATTATTCTTCACTTAATGTCAACTGAGTTTACTGGTGATACTCATTACCTCTCATTTTTCTATGAACTGCAGAATTTGGAATTCCTTCCACAGCAACTTAGAGTTCCCAGCAAACACAGCAATGACCATTGATCTTAAAAGTAAGATCTGGAACTGGCATAGTATCTTCTTATCACATCCCCTCTGGCCGCAGAGAGAGTCACGACAAATGTCTGAAGCTTTGGAAGTTTATTGTGCACAGTCCCTCTCCTACGCTTCTCTTACTCCTAGCTTCTGCGCACTCCCAGCTTCCCTTCTCCCAGCTTCTTCCAGCTCCCGCGTACTCCCAGCTTCCAGCTTGGCTTCAACCTCCGCCTTCGCCGCTTCTTCCGCTTCTTCCTCTTCTTCAGCCCCCGCCGCTTCTGCCTCTTCCTCAGCTTCTGCTTCTTACTCTCCCACCCACCAGGCTTATATACACTTCAACCAATCAGGGGAGAGTACACGAGATAAACGCGGACAGCTGCAGGCATAGGATGGGTACACGAGGGGGGCATGCTCTAGTCACATCGTTAACTAGTCAATCATTGGAATTCGCTGGTTGTTTACTGTATAGCTGGCCGCTTTTGGCTCAGCGTCAGGTGCCATCTTGACCATGCCTAAGGCTGGGGGTCTCAGAAACCCCGACATCTTCTCAATCCTACTTCATTAATCAAAGAAGTAAGAGACCATCAAAAATTCAGAGCCTCCAATGGTTTCTTCACTTTCCTTCAAGTTATTACTAATGTTTACCTCAAGTATTTTCCAGTTTTCATAAGGAGTCCCCTTGAGGCTCTCAACAGCTTTTACATGTCCAACAATCCCATGAAATACCTCTCACACATATACACATTTCATGTTCAGATAAGCTTGAGAAATGGTGCATATTGTAGACCCACAAACAGATTTACAATACTCCTTCCCATATAAAAGTTTATGAAGTCCTCTAAGAAGGGAATCATATTTTTCCCTTTTACTAAAATTAATATTAATTAGTTCCCCTCAAATATTTCCAGGAAATATTTTTTGTAATATGACAAATTGAACATCTGACATACATATTTTGACAAAAAATGTTCAAAGTTTTTGAGTACATTCTTATTTTTGACATATATTATTTGTATATATTTTAGGCCAAGCTAAAAAATTCATCTATTTCCCAAATTCATATGTTTCTTACTATTTAAAAAAAAGTGATTTCATCCTAGTATGATATCCTTCATAGTAACTTGTACAATGATAGTTAAATAAAATTGATTCAAATCTTAAATTATATATTCTAGGAAACACTATGCTCATTTTTTCTTTTGCTTATTCTTTTTATTTTTTCTTTAGCTTATTTTTAATGACCTTTATAGGATGAGTTTTAGGATGTATTTTTGTTGGATTTTTAGTGTATCTCTGCGTGGGCTTGGTGTCCCTGCTTCTATGAGTATGATTCAGTTCTAGATTATCTCAACTCTTACTCTCTTCTCTAAGCTACAGAGTACCTTTCAGTTCTACTTTGACATATATGTGTTTGTGTTTGTGTATGTGTATGTGTGTTTGTGTTTTAACAAAGTAGGCTGTCCATTGTAAGATAATTTGATGCCAGAAAATTATGATTTTTGAAAAACTTTTTAGCCATTTGTACTTCCCAGAATTATAACTTTTCCTATTGTAGTAAGTTGCTTTCCATTTAATACTCCTGGGTTCCTTCCTCATTCTTCAGATTTTTCTAAAAATGATTTTGCAATTTAAAAAAATTATTGTCTTTATATATGACATTTTTGCTTTTGCTGTGAAGGCTCTACTTTCTCTACTAAATGAATGATCAGTGTATTATTATGTTTTTATGTTTTACTAAACTAAAAACTTTAGACTACCAAAAACGTATGTGTGTGTGTGTGTGCCGCTTCTTTGAGAAAAAGCTGTGGAGAGTTATGATTTGAAGTGGCATTTATCCCTCTGCTAAGTTCATATTATAAATTACGTGGTAAACTAGTTTTATCTATTTTTAGTTTTAATACATTTAAAAGTGGTTTTACAATATTTCACGATTAACTTGACATTTAAAAAAAATTCAAAGTTTGTAATGAAATGGGATTTACCACCTATCCTTTGATACCTAATATTTCCTTATATTAAAAGGAAACAATATAAGACTATTGTCATGAATTACATCCTCAAACCTCTCATTTTATGTATAGCATATTGACCCAAAGAGGTTAAGACACTTGCCTCAATTGATCTCAGTAGTCAGTAGCTCAGCCTGGCTCCTGACATAGGTGTATTATGGTCAATATAGTCTACTTAACTGTCTTCATCCTGTACTTGAGACAGACTCAAGATAGCATCAATTTTTTTCATCATTATACAGAGTATGCTGTATATATAATTTAAATTAACTCATTAACAGCAAATAATATCATAGAGGTTAGATAAGTCTTTAGGAGATCTGGATTAATTTGTGTATTTTTTGAAGATCTTTTATAAATTGTAAATTGAGGCCATCTGCATAGGAACATATTTTGGCATGACTTATTACACAAGCTTGGTTTTATAAATAGACTTAAACAGTGTTCTTTGTTATTCAATGGTATAAACTTCAGTATTTTTCATGCAAGTCATTAGTAATTTCCTAAAATAAAAAAAAACTGCCTCCCTCTTTTTTATTATAATCCAAGCAACCCCATACTTCTACAAAATCAGCATATCATCCCAGTTATAAATGAATAAGCAGTACATTTTTATCTAATTAGGTATTTTTACATCAATATTAAAAAGAATGGTCTTATTATTATCAAAATGAAATGCCAAAATAATACTAGGAAAACACGCATCTTAGAATAGTTTCCAGGGAAAGATTGCTAATAATTAGAATTAGTGCCAGTTTTCTATTATGTATAAAAATTCTACTAGTAGTACATGGCAAATTATTTTCTGAGGCAATTAGTCTATTTCTCATTATCACAAGAAGTTATAAAATGTCAGAAGGGATCCATCACAATATGTGCCTTTAAAAAGTGACAGAAATATTTTATTCAACAAGGACATTGGAAAGTTTATGATAAAGGAAAAAGAATCATTGTCACAGAATGTCTATATTTGTCTATAAGTCTAGTCATGCTTAACATTTTTTTTCCGTTGTGCTCATTTAACTTGTATCTTTCACTGCTAAGCTGTGTAAACTCAAAAGTCCTTGTAGCTAGAATGGAAAGGGGTGAGAGTGATGAGAAATTCAGTAGTGTTGATGCCTGTCTAGTCCTGGAACCTCGACAGCTGCACCAATGTTAAATTCACCATTCCGTACTCACTAGCCTGGCAGTCAAAACACTTTCCACAAATTGCCTACCTACTCTGCCTATTATGTTCTTTGTTTTAAATATTTAGTTTTAATTTTAAATGAACTGATATATTTAGTTAATATTAAAGTGTGAGAATATAAAGGGTAGAGAAGACAATGCAAGTCTCCCAGGCTACCTTTCTATTCTCTCATCCCACATTCCATTTTTAATTATTTTAGTTTTTTTTTTTTTTTTTTTCGTTACTTTCATTTATCTAAGTGGCTGACTTCTACTAGTATGATTTGCCTGTTTGACTTTCTATGTCAAAGATAGAGATCTTGTGTTCATATCTATTTCCACCCCTCTCATTTGGTATTCTCAAACTTTACAATAATGTACTTTAAGCATGTGAAGTGTGTGTGCAGGTGTGTGTGTTTATGCATGCTATGTTTTATTTATTTTGCAAGAATCTTTATTGGCTGTTTCAGTCTATTGCTTCTCAATTGTCAATATTTCTAAAATTGTCAATATTTCTAAAAAATATCGTTATCTGTTAATTTTTTATATGGATTTTTTTCTTTTTTTTCTTTTTTTAAAATTTCTTGAATCTAAGAGTTTGGAACTGAAATCTTCTGAACAGATCCTGATCTTTTAATTTTCTAATGTTTTTCTTTCTCCTTTTCCATTTCACTGTCTGGATTTTTTTCCCTTGGTTTTAATTTTCAATTCTCTGATTTTTAATTTTAAATATTTTAATAAAATTGTAATTTTAATATGTCTGCATCTTATATGCTAGTGTTTTCATATACATGTATGTATGTGTTCATATGTATATACAGATATAACTTTATGTGTGTGTATGTGTTCGTGTGTGTGTGTACATACATAGCTTTTATCTGCTTTTGCATTGTTCTCTCAGCATTTTTCCTTTTTGATTTTTGTTTGATTGGTTTGTATCTGGCACTATGATGTAGCTTGCTTTGACTGTCTCCTGATCCTTTCCAGTACCTTCACCATTACATGAACTGAATTAAAAAGCATTTAAGAAGGTTCCTATCTGGATAGTTTCTATTCTAGGTTGGCTTCTCTTCCCTAATATATTTTAGTCCCTAACACCTGTACTTCTATTTATCTATTTATGATTTATTTTAATGTCACTCAGTTTCAGAATGAAATAGAGATAATTTCAGATTTAACTCATTGTGTTTAACATAAAAGTCCCAAAGCACATTTCAACTTCATTTATTGCTATTTTTATACTCTGTTGTTGATCAAAGTGTTATGTGTTTATGAAAGGATATATAATAAAGAAAATCATTCTTTGTTCACATACTTACTGTGTAGTTAATCATATTCTACTTGAAGTATGAAGACAAGTGTGCTTGCTTATAGTTTTTTTTTTTTTTTTGCTTTATTGCAGGTCCTCTTTAGATAAAATCAAGTCTAACTCACTCTAGAATTTTTTAAATAGATTGGAAAAGAGACTAGTACACATAGGAAATCAAATCATAGGTGAATCGATTTTATAAAATAAAGAAGATAAAATGTATTATTTACAGGTAAGTTTTATAAAAATAATTTATCAAGTGTTAAAATTGGGAGTTTAAAGAAGGGTACTTTAAGGGTACCCGTTAAGGGTACTTAAGTGTGTTTTTAAAAAGTAACTTCACATATCCTTTAGGTACCTGAATATCTGCTAACACAGGTCTGGCTCAGCCACGGCAGTTAATTGGGCACAATTCTACTTGATACGTGTTTTATCTTTCTAGCATCACAGGTTAACCAGTTATCTTCTCCACAAAACATTCAGAGAAAGTGCATTTTGTATCACTATCTCATCCTCAATTTATAAAAGTACTTTTTTTTATTCCATTGGATTTTATACATAAGTGTATTCTCACATGTCAGTACATACAATAGCATTAACCATGGACCAAGAGAGTGAAAAAAATTAGGAGGTGGGAAAAATATGCATAAAGAATGATACAACAACAACATGAAAACTGTTCTTCAGGTCATGAATGGTTTCCTTTTCCCAAATTCCTTATTACTGTAGCATTGTTAGTCATCTGCAGAAAATAGGATTCAGAAAATAGAATGCTAAGTGAAATGAGGCAGTCTCCCAAAAACCAAAGGATGAATGTTCTCTGTATATGTGGATGCTAGCACACTGGGAGGCAGAGCAGGGTAGAATAGAAGTTCATTGGATTAGACAAAGGGGAATGAAGGGAAGGGAGAAGGGTGGGAATAGAAAAGACAGTAGAATAAATTGGACATAACTTTCCTATATTCACATATGAATACATGACCAGTGAAATTCCACATCAGAAGAATGGAATCCTAATTAGAATAATAATTATACTCCGTGTATGTATAATATGTCAAAATACACTCTAATGTGATATATATCTAAAAGAACAAATGAAAAAAAAAAAAGAAAATAGAATTCATTGACAATTTGAAATTAGACCAGTACATTGGTGATTATCCTTTCCCAAAAGTAAGATACCCTCACAGTAGAATCTTCAGCTCAAAAATCTGTTCTATACTTAGTAGTTGGTCAAATTATGACTTACAAATAATATCTTAGAAGAGATATAAGATCAACAAGGACTAAATATGTTTATTTTTGGTCAAGAAAATTGTGGTTTAGAGACTGAGTACAGTTAGTGTCAGAGCACTAGGAAAACCACCTTCTCTTGAATCATACAGAAGTGTTTATTGTAGTCAGAATTCAATACTATAATAGGATTTGTCTTACTTCAATTTAAAATTGAGTTGACTTTTAATTATTAAAGTAATACAATTTTTTATTAAAACCAGTACAACTAATTAGAACAAATTTAAAAAGTTAAAAATTTAAAAATCTGCAAACTCTTGAAAATAATCAAGATTACTTAATTATAAATAATAAATTAGTTCATTTTTCTTTCCATATCATTTACCATGGGACTACTTCATGCAAATTAAATGTATTCATTAAGAAACTGTAGCACCAGGAAATTTGTTTACTCTTTTAAGAGAATAGAGACTTAGAACTTCTTAAAGATAAAATAGAAAAATTAAACTTCACTGTTCTCATATAGACGTAATGATCCCACCCATTTCATGGGGAAGGTGGAAGGCATAAACATCAACTTGAGACCAAAGGATCATAAAGTAAAGGCGATTTAAACTTGCTTGATTGTTTCTGATCCCTCATTTCCAGGAGATTGCATTTCATAAAAGAGTTTAGTGATTTTTATGGTGGGAATGTTTTAACACATATTTATTCGTAAGGCTTGTAGGGGTTTATAAACATTATGTTTTAATTGTTGTTTTAAGACTGATGTATTATGGCTGCTGCTTTCCTCTGTGTTAGTTCAATAAATCTCCAAGTTCAATTCACCCAGACTTATGATTGGCCACTTTAATACACAAACCACAATTTCCCTCATTAGCTTGTGTAGAAAGGAGAAACAAAGATACAAAACATATTAAGTGATCAATGTTTGGTATACTATCTGCATATTATATATCATTTTTAAACTTTCAATTTTAATTCTACTGTATTGTGAGTGATGAAGAGATACCATTTTTAAACTTTTAATTCAAGGATTTTAACACTATTTAGCACACTTTTAAATATGGTGATTTTCATACATTATTTTGCATATGTTAGCTTATTAATATATCAATAATCATTTCACATTTTTTAAAAAATCAATGAATTAAAATAATAATATACTAAGTTACTGTATGAAAGCAAAGCTGAATTTATAGCATCTTCATATTGAAAGTTAGGGCATGGTATGAAATTCAAGTGATGATTATGTGCTTTTGACTATGTGCTATTAATTTTCACTGAGTTTTATGACTGTTCCTTGAAATCATCAAAGCTAACCCATGATTTTCATGAGTATTGACTCCATTTAAAAAATGACTTAGAGGGAAGTTTGGTTTTAGTGTAGAACTTAGAGTGTGACACTATTGTGGAGAATACCATGAGACTATACAAAACTATCCACAATTCAACATTTCATCTTAATTGAGATGCCACCCATACCTTTGGTTTTATTCGAACAACTAGTATTTATTAACCATTTGTTATATGACTTATGTCATGTATGTGATTGTGAAGCAATAATAAATTTTGGTATTGAAAAAATATCAGTCAGATAAAGGAAAATATGTTGAAATATATAATCGAAACTTAAATAAAAAAGCAATTCTCTAGTTTTGGGTATGCAAAACTCTCTTGATGCATGAAAAACCCTTTGGGTCAGACTTGAGGGTTTGTCCAAATAAGCATCTTTGCAAGGAGGACTTGGTGATTATGGATTGACACCTCTGTGTCTGGGAAATGACTTCGAAGTAAAGTCAGTGACAACAGTAAAGTGACTGATTTTACAACTTAAATCCATCAGAGATTATTCAGAGGGCATGTATTTTACACAAGTAAATTCCATAAAAATGAACCTTTAGAAATTGAGAACATGGACTCATTGATCATAGATGATTTCTTACATCCCTCTCAGCTTCAAAGTAACAATTTGTTTATAAAATGAGTTGTCTTTGCTTCCAAAAGGAATCGCTGATAAATTTCTTTGTAAATATACTTAAGAAAAAAAATCAAGATTAGTTCTCCATTTCAAAGGAAATGAAAATTTACTAATATTATAAGAGAGTTAATTTAGCTTTAGGATGAAAATAGTTGTGGAAATCATGCATTTTATTGAACACTGCCCAGAGAACATGTTCCTAAGAAAAGTTTTCCACCTTTTCTCACAATTCCTCATTATTTTGACAGTCTTGGGAATGCATTTATGCATGCATTCATGCCTGCAGCTTTAGATAGAATTCCCTTCATTTATTTGAGTCTCTTGAAATTTCTTCTGTAAACCATAGTTGAAGTCCAGTTAACAAAACAATCTTAGATGCTCTAATAGCATGTGGCTTCAAGTAGGGAGAAACAATCCTCTAGCACATTGCTACATATGACAGTCAGGTTCACGCTACCACAAAGGCTTTCAAACAGAATGAAGCATAAATCAATGCAAGCTGTGGAAACAATAGCATTCCAAATATTGTGCTGTAGCGTAGACATAGTATCACAACATGAAAACATAAGAGTCAGAATTAGACCACATTCAGGATTTCAAAGGAACACACACTCTGCTACACAGCACAGATGCCATCTCTCCTGAGTATACACATCTGCTGCACTTCTGAAATAGGTTTTTTTGCCTTCTAGGGGAGGCAGTGTTGGCATTGCCATTAACTGTTTGATTTCAGCGGAGTCACACTAAATGGATATTGGAGGATGGTTTCTGGGGTGTCATTTTTTGGAGATTTGTTTCTTAGTGATGCTGCACTACTCTTTTACACAGGGCCATTTAAAAAATATAATAACTTGTACTTTCTTTTGATAATCTCCAGTGGTGGTAATTATCTCTATATAAACAAAAAAATGGTATTTTTTTTTTAGTACAAGACATTCTATGATAAATAACCTAGTTATATTTATAACTCAAGATAGCTGAAGAATTTTGTGAATGCAATAAATTCATCCCTGCCCTCTCTGCTCAACCACAGAAAGATAAGGACTGTTCATTTTATTGTAATGATCCCTTCCTTTGCTCCTCCTAATAGTTTACACATCATAAGGTATTGAACTGTCCAGGATATAAAGCTTAAAAGAATTTTATATTTTAGTTATGGTATTTTATAAGATTTTACCAAGTACCTACATGTTCTTACAAAAACATAGTAATTCAGAGAGATTCAGAATACACAGTTCAACCAAATAATCAATTTATTCCCCAATCTTTGGAGAGGCAATGTAATTTGGGGGAAAGAAGATAAATTCTAAAATGTGCTTTCAAAAAAGCAGTTACCTTTAAATTTTCCATTTTCATTAAAATTGTGGACTGAGAAATTTTATTTTAAATGTATCTCTTTTAACTCCTGCTTATTAAAATTGGCTTGCATACATATTATATGTCTGCTTATGTGCAAGAAGACCAAGAAAAGTGTCTCTCAGACTAAGTGGCCGCCTACAGATTACTCCAGGGTTGAGGGTACAACTGAAAACAAGAATAACATTTTGAAAAGTCTGAACTTTTTCATATTTTATTCAGCAATTAGTAATAACTAAAATGTATTCCTCACTTATTTTTGTGCCAGGTACATGCTATAAGTTTTACCTGTATATCTGAAGAGACTCTGGGAAGTAGATACCATTAAAATCTCAGCTGAGTAAAAAAGAGCATTTTACCCCAAATTACACATGCATTAATATTGTAATAGGAATAAGTATACCCTGGAGTTTGCTTCATAAACCCACAATCATGTAGTAAACCATCAGAAATTATTCATAATTTTCTAAAAGATTTTTAAATTGAATGTAATCAACAGACACTAGTTCTTTAGACCTTACACTGCCATATTAACTAGTACTGAGGGCTGAAAGTGATAACAATCACCAGGAGCTAGATAGTGTGTTCACTTTACTGTAATGAAACAGAAAGTGTCTGAAAACACTTAAGGCCACAGAAACAGACCAGAAACAAAGTCTGAAGTACAAAGATTGAATTAGAAACACTAAGGTATGAATGAGCCCCGGGAAAGAGTAAAGAGTATTTGCTGACAAATTGTGTCTCATCCCACAACTTTGAGATATGAATTCTTCTGACCCAGAGATTGGAATGTATAGGAAAAAATAAGAGTCTGATGATTTTATAGAGAGGGACGGCAATTGTGAGATGAGATATTTGAGAGAAGCTGTCGATACGTCAGGGACGACATCAGAGCAGAGGTGATGTCACAGCCATTTCTAAGTCTTAGGATTCTTACAAGACTCTTACAAAAACCCTGCTCCAGCAAGAACCTGGAGAATGGCACTGGAGACTTCAGCCTCTCCAGAACATCATGGGCACACTCCAAGAGCCAGCAAAAGATGAGGGAAAGTATTTGGAAGGGAATGTAAAGAGCCTATATAATGATGAAGACATAAACAGCTCATGTAAGAGGGTACAAAATTCATCTCAAACCCTTTCTGTTTTCAGTTCCTTCTTTTTTCATCCAGTTTTTTAATAAGCATTTATCAAGCACATACTATGTGCCAGAAACTCTAGGTATTAGGAATATAGTAAAGAATAGAAATAAAATACTCTGCCTTCATGGAAATGACATACTGAGGTGAAGACTAACCACAAACAGAGCAGAAAATAGTGAAGAAGCAGAACTTTGTCAAGTGCTATTGATGAAAGATTGCTCAGGGAAGAGGCATTTACTATTATAACCTATAATCTATGCAGAGAAAGACTTACTAATAAAATCCCAGTTGAAAGCAGTCTCAAAGCAGTGGGAGAGTGATTTACAGGCATATCTGGGGGAAGAACAAAGTAAACAGCAAGTGCAAAAGGCCCTAAATGAGAAGTATGCATGAAGTGGATAAGCCATACCAATGAGGCCAATTCAATCAGAATGGGGTAAAGAAGGGACAGTGTGGAAGGGTCTGATAGTGTCTGTGGTTGCCAGTAAGCAAAACCAACACTAAACATATCCTATATTCCTGATAGTATTTATGTTACCTGGGAAGAAAATAAAAAGCACGGGAAAGCAGGAGAATATTGACTAAGCAGTTATCAATAAAAATGGCATTTTCAAAACAATGTGACTCTAAATACCATGAATTTGGGTGGGAGTATAGAGGGGGGATGAACTTTGGGGTGCTTAACCACTGAGCCACATTCCCCGGTCCTGTTTATTTATTTATTTATTTGCTTATTTATTTTTTAAATTATGAAACAGGGTATTGCTAAGTTCCTGAGGGTCTCACTAAGTTGGGATCCTTTTGCCTCAGCCTTCTGATTGGATTATGATTATATAGCAAATTTGTCCCATAGCATAAACTAATTAATTAGGAAAAAGTATTCAAAATATTTGAGGACAAAATTATATAGTATAAACCGGGTGCAGGGGCACATGCCTGTAATCCCAGTGGCTCGGGAGGCTGAGGCAGGAGGATCACCAAGTTCGAAACTAGCTTCAGCAAAAGCGAGGGACTAAGTAAGAACATGTCTCTAAATAAAATACAAAATGGGGGTGGGAATATGGCTCAGTAATTGAGTGACCCTCAGTTCAATCCCCAGTACCAGAAAAAAAGAAATTGTGATATAACCTATAAGGTTTGCACCGAAAAACCCATATAAGTCAACAATTAATGAAAAAGATGTCAATTTGTAGCTTTGTGAAAAAAATATTAAATAACATTTCACAGGCAATGTTTATAATTTAATTTTATTTACTTTTTTGCACTATTATGAATAGATATGAAAGGCTAAGCATCTTCACAAACATTTTTGTATAACACAAGGAAAAAAAGGCATAAAATAAGACAAACTTCAGTATAAGTAAAACATTGACTAGCTTGACTGTAGATGTTCAATGAGACTGGAAACATGTTTTTAAGAAAAGTTATTTAAAAAAGCTTTAGCATAAAAATGTGTAATAGAAATATATTGTGACATGAAAGGGTATTTTAAAAGAGAATATTTTCTCAAAGCAAAGATAGTTAAATAAAGGATTTTATAAGAGTATTCTAAACCAAACAATTTTGCATAGTTAACCAAATAAATCTGTGCAAATGCTAGGTTACATCTTGGAAATAGTGAAACAATTCCCACTTTCACAACTATTTTAAGTGATAGTTTCAGTTTTTAGAAATGACTGAGCCTGATTAATTTGCATCTTTACTGAGTAACAAGAAACACAGTATATGTGTTGAGAATAGCAGATATTAAGTTAATGATTTTACAAAACAACCCAGTAATACCTATATTGTCATTATGACTGGGAAATTATAAAACTCAGTTATGCACATTCATCATTTTTCCATTTTTTTGGAGAATGCCACCAACAATCTCAAATTCATTGGTTAATCTCTTAGAGAATTTACTTTCTCTTGTTCACTTTTTAAACTTGCTTATACCATGGGTTTTATTTGGTCACCATGAGGTGAGGATTATCCATCTTCATAATGGAATAATAAACTAGAAGATTCTGTTTGAGTAACATCTGTATTTACACAGATGTTCAACTTACATGATTAGTAGAATGAAGTGTTAGTTTGATTAGTAATTTATCTTGTCTTTTGTTCCCTGCCCCCAAGAAACTCTGACATTTCTCTATACTAAAAAGGAGAAAAATGTGCTAAAATTCTCACCATAAATTTCAGGGATAGATTTGTTGATGAGCAAAAGCTATTAGGATGAGTAATACATGGATAAATGAATGCAGGAAGCATGGAGGAGAATACAGTCTACTCAAGTTAAGACTGAGAAAGGATGTGTTTTCTTTATTGTTTCTGGGTGATATTGGGAAAAGGAAAATCTATGGGAATTAAGAAAAAGATTACTACTTCTGATATCTGTGGCATTGAAACAAAGTAGGTCATGAAGTTTGTGAAAAAGAAAAAGAGAAATTAAATTCTCAGATGGACTTTTCCAGTCTGTACTTTAATGTGGGCTTGGTTCTGGAAACAGTGTTGGGAATAGAGCCATGAATCTTAGCAGGTAAAAATGTCAGATGAAAACCACTCAATGAATAGAGTTGACAGAAACATAGCAGAGGAATTATTTGGTAAAGTTAAACTCTTTTACATTTATACATATTAGATGATTCTAATTTCTCCTGGAGAAGTCTAGAATGGAGAGGACCAATGGGGACAACCTCATTTGTGGGGCTGATACATCCTAATACACCCCTCTGAGGTAAGCTTGAAAAGGGAATGTGATAGTGCTACATGCAATCAAGTCAAAAAGAGATGTCCAGAAAAAAACAAAACAAAACAAAACAAAAAAAACAAGATATCTGCTTTTATTTGGATTCTTATGTCATGGAGTTGGGGGTTATATTTTGTGCTCCTAATAGAACAATGATTAATGATTTTTTTATTTATGCTATAATATGCTGGGCAACTAAGCTGTCAAGAGGATGAGACATTAGGTGATACATAATTTACAAGAAAGAGGTCCTAAAATTCAAAGATATTACAGGTTTATATAGCCAGTACTGGACATCAAATTGAATTTAATCTTGGAAATTTGGAAATTCTATTGTATTTCCAAATGCAATTTTGTGGGACAAAGTCCATTTTAGCATTTCAGTAATTAAAAGTATATTTAAAATATGTCAGATAATAAGGGAATATTAGTAAGGTAAATTCTTAATATGATGGTGATTATTATAAAGATTTTTTGAACAAAGAAAATTGAAGATTGGAAAAGGTAAGCACCATTCTCACAGTAGTCAATCAGCTGTTGAATTGCCACCCAAGAGACACTCATTCTTTCATTTCACGCCCAAATCTCCTCACTATGCAGTAGGGCTTTATTCAGTAACATATGGATAAATACTGTCGTCCAAAAGAAAATTTAATGATACACAGCTCTATAGGTTATGAAGGAATACTTTTGCACTTAAATTAAATCCATTTGGAAAATGGAGCAACTATTTTCAATCTAGAAAATAAAAACTGCAAATAATTTTTCCATGCTATGATATAGGGGAGCCTTAATGTTTTCTCTGTCTTTAGAATTCAGATCACATCATGAGGGATACAAAGCTGGAAGTAGAAAAGAGTGCTAGAAATCTGCTTTATCATTATTACCCATCATGCACAGTAGCCTATATGTGGCATAGCAGTTAGAGGAGTGTGTTTCATTGACAGAATATGTCTTGGTATTCAGACTCATGAAATGGCACTCTTGCCTGTGCATGGGAATATCTTCCACTTGTAGGGAAAATGATGAATGGTATTTAATTGCCTATTCATGCTTTTTTGCCACAGTAAGTACAGAATTTGATTTAGACAGAATTTTTACAAGTAGACATCTGGTAGTATTGAATATATAAAATAAAATATCTCTCTCCTTTTTTTTCTTCATAAAGCTTATCCTGAAATTTTAAATTCATTGCAAGAGTTGTTTTCCACATAGAAACTTCAAATCATATATTACTCAAAAACTTTTCCTTTATTTGCTTTTGATAGAGAGAAGTGGAATTAGTGTGTGGTTAATACTTACGTAGATAAGACATAACAACTTTAGCACATATTTTGTTGGTTAATATTTGATGTAAAATACTTAACAGATTAAATTTATTATCCAAACTATTGTTTTTCAAGACTATAAAATCATGAAGTAATTATTATAAATATGGTAAGGCACAGCTTTACTTCATTATCAAGTTTCATGTGAATCAACACTGTCCTTGATATTCTGTCTATGAATTAGAGTTCAAGCAACATTTTTACCATTCATCAGTCAGAGTGAATTTCAGTGGTTAATTCACTACTGTGTTCCATTACCAAGGACACTCTCTTCCTGTAATTCTCTTAAAAGCAAATTCAAAAACACAAATTCAAATTCTCCACTTCAAGAAGATATAGTATCCCTTACCCTTTAGTTACAAGAGATTATACATACCTTAATAAAGAACAGAAAAAAAGTCATCAGGTCTTAACATTTTATATACTTTTTAATTACTTTATTTCATGTAATCTGTATTCATTATAACATGGTTATGCATGATAAATGTATTTATTGGTATAGACATCACAGATTTTTCTATTAGCTTACAAATATCTATTATACTTTTTTGTGAACTCATACAAAATTAACTATTCATCCATGATCTCAGTAATTCACAACTTTGGGTAAATTGTTGGATTCACTCTATTGGCAGGTTCTAAAATGGTCAGGATATTTTATTATCAGATCATATAAATAATTCTAAATTTAAAAGTTTCAGTTAAATTTTTAACTTTCCAACTTACATTTGCCTACCAAGGCTGACAAATTCTATTTCCATAGTTTCTTACAGTTCTCTTTTTTTATACCCAAACAACCCTACTAAGTTGATTACAATTAGCTTAATAATGGATCATTATTAAACTTATTAATTCTTGTGCTCAAATTCTACTGAGCATAGGAATAATTAATTATTAATTATTATCTCCCATACACCAATTCACAAGTTTTCAATCTTTATTCCCTAACATAAAACCCTATAATATGGGATGCAAAAAGCTCCTGCAACATGTAATACTTTTTAGAACTCATTTCCCAGAGTCATGCTAATCACACAACTAACTTAGCCAAGCTCATGGTTTCCTTATTACATTCACAATTTCCTGTCCCCTATTACTCTTTCTTTAAATGTTATAACAATACTCATATGAGTTAATATCTTTTAGACATTACATAGTTTGCGAACACTTTACATTTGTTCAATTGATCATTATAAAATCAAAACAAAAATATAGCCCCAAAATAAACTTTTTAGGGTTTTTATCCTGTTTTATTGGTCAGACACAAGGGACTTTATAAACATAACCCATATGGCAAAGAGCAAAGTTCCATTTTACATCCAATATCTTGCTATTGGAGATTTTTACACTAACTATAACTTCTTCCAATTTCCTGGGTATAATAGAATCATAGATCAGGGACCATCTTAAAATAATCTATTGTAACATTTAATTTTATAAATAAGAAGGTAAACTACCCTTAGACTTGGAAAGTCCTCTCCTTCATCTGGGTTTGAAATACTGGTACATTATGTACAATACTTCAGAGAATCCAAATGTCTAAGGCATGGTCAATGAATGACGAAACAAATCCATTAATGTCAGGATACAGAGCTACCTCGCAAAGATATACATAAGGTGGGTAAGGAAGCAGTCAGTACAGAATGCAGGTCTGGGGGTGTCTTCTCGAACATAACTTTATAGCTTTGACATACAAGTCACTGTTGGCACTGCCAGCACAACCATTTACTCAGTTTCCCTGAACTGAGCTGATGAGGGGATTGGAAAAAAAGATGAACAAACACAGAAAATGTAGAAAGGGGATCCGGTGGTTCAGCCCACCTCTGATGTAGGAGGACTGACAATAACCAGGCTCCCCTCCTTTATTATATAGCTTTTTACATCAAAGGGATTCATTGTGAGAAAGTTACTTTAAAACAGAACAACATCAAAAGTTTGAATGGCCCAATTATTGTCATCAGCTTGTACCCACAAATCTCCACCACTGGGTGGCTGGCACCTGAACCTTAGGTCATGAACGGATAACCTCCATGGCAACCAGTGAATTTCCCTTTGAACAGAGCATCACCATACAAACGGGCAGTTTTCTTGATGCTTTGGCACGGAAATATTCCCAAGGAGGGGTCGGCCTCTGTCTCTGGGCAGTTCAAAGATCCATAATTCATTTGCCACCCCTGACACATTATAAATTTATTGCATCCTGCTTGGTGTATGAATATGTATGAAAACTTTCTAGAGGTCATAATTTTTTCTATTACACCAGATAATCCAATAGAATCTTAAATAGAATTAATACTTGTAGCTATTAAATGAGTATTATTTCAATAAGCCAAAATATTACATTGAATAGACTTAGCCATGAAATTAATGACTTCTTTGTTCAAAGTTTATTTTATGTTATCATCACTTAACAAAATACGCAATGCATAATGTTTTGGTAATTATTTCATGATTTGAAAACATCGACACCAAAGAACATTAGTTGTGATTAAATCACAAAGATAATTTATTTGGAATGGGAGAAGGAAACACAATAAATTAGAATGACTGAAGCAACAGAACTTGATAAATTCAATATATGTCATTTGAATATAAGGAATTTGAATGTAGGGAATACATAGATCTCACTTGCAAAGACAAAGAGAAAGTAAATATTTCATCTATTTTATTTTCTTTCTTTCCTTTTTTTTTTTTTTTTCTTTTGGTAGCAGGGATTGAACCCAGGGGTACTTAACTACTGAGCCACATCCTATGTCCTTTTATAAAATATATCTTATTAGAGACAGGGTCTCACTGAATTGCTCAGGGTCTCACTAAGTTGTTGAGGCTAGCTTTGAACCCATGATCCTCCTGTAACAACCTCCCAAACCACTCCGATTACAGGCATGAGTCACTGTGCCTGGCTGAATATTTCATTTTATTTGCTCTCCAGGTTCTGGTGTTTCATGCTAAATCATTGGATTTGAGTCTAAATGGAGCAGACTTGTGAGTATGTTCTACTTTGGAAATTAAGAAATGAGGATATAGCTCTGGATTTATTAGCAGTGAAAGTCCTGTTCAATAGAAAGTGGAAGAAAGAGCAACTTCTTTTTGTAAAACTTTTAAAGACAAAATTCAAACAAAGAAAAGGATATAAAATAGCATAATGCTGCACATCCAGATTTCACAATTATAAATATTATCCTTATTTGTTTGATCTACATGTTTAAAAAAATATTTGAAATCAAGTAAAGATAAACATCCAGTATGCATGTCTAAGAAACCTACTTAAATAACCAGAATATTAACATTCCTCAAAATCTTTTTTCCCTGGAACCCCTCTAATGTCATTTGCAGTTGATTATTTCAAACCCAGATCAAGCCAAGGATTACACATTGTACTTACATGGTATATACCACATCTTTTAAGTGGTGATTCTGACCTGAGAAACTTGCTCAAATCATTTGGGGCAAATTAATAATGATTTAAGAGGAATATTAATATGTATATATCAGTTATCTATTTCTGCCTAACGAATAAACCCAAATATAGTGGCTTAAAACAAATGCCATCAATTTAACTTACAATTTTTTTGGTTTGGCAATTTGGAATGGATCCAGCAAAGAATTCCTTTTATTCTTGTCTGGATTCATTCACATAGCTGCCATCACCAGAGAAACAGGCCTGATGCCCTCATTCTTCTATGTGATGATTGGTTTTGTGTCAGCTAGAGCAGTAGGAGTGATCAACCATATGTCTCTTATTATCTATAAGAACAGCCTGAGTTCATTGACATGCTGTCTCAAGCAGGTTCCAGGAGAAAATGCAAAAGTGTGCAAAGCTTGATTTTACCACATTTTATTGGACAAAGCTAGTTGCCAGATCACCCAGTTTCAATGGATGGAGAAATTGTTATTATCTTCAGGTGGAGAGAATAATAGAGTCTCATTTTAAACGGATTTGCATAACAGAGGTACGTAGAATCCTGGCAATTTTTTCCATCTACCACTTGATATTAAAATGCCACCATGTGCAGACCATGATATTGATACCTCCGGTTATTAGTGACAGAGTTCTGCTTCCTCAAATGTTGAAGTTTGAACATTAGAGAAGCATGCAGAGGCAAGCTTGGAAAGCAAGTTTTATTTAAAAAATAGTAACACAGACTTCTCCTGGGAGGGAGAAGGGGGCCACAGCTGGTATTCTGGTATCCCAAGAAGTGGAAGCATCCTGCTCCTTTTATTCATTATAGATTTTCTTTGTTCTCTTGTCCTCTTCCCCCTATCTCTTTCCTTCCTGCAAAGGTGACTAGGCCAGGGAGATGCAGTGGAATGGCCAAAAGGTAAGAAGCAGATGGGCAGGGGGAAGGACCAAATGGAGTGATCCAGGCAGGTAGTAGCCCAGGCGGCACTAATTAGTAGCTCCCTGTTTGCTGGAATGCTTCATTACCAACCTTCTGTGAGGGGCAGCATAGGCAGGTAATCTTGGAGTGTTTTACTAAATATTTTTCCCTTGCAACATCAACCACAATTCAGTTGTTGAATTACATTGAAGTATATTGATGATTTTAGGTGTACTTATTTGAGTTCTATCAGCAATGATTGTGGCATCTAAATGCTTGCTTCTGCCCTTATTTCAGTAGATTTCTCATACAGTACTGAGTTTCCTAGAAAAGTGTAGAAACTATTAACGAAAGTGGGAAATAGTTTTAGATATGGAGATTTTTAGAGGACATTCAATAGAAATAAATATTTATGTTGTAAGTAGCTAGAACTTCACTTGTGTACTGACTAGGGACTTCTGTCCTATTTGTATTGTTAGTTGGAAAGAAATCCTGATGGTATTTTCCAGCTCACTTTCAGCTAATCAAACATAAGTTTTTCAGGTAGAAACATTACAAAACAATGCATTAATATTGTCTCAAATATGCAAATGAAATAGCATTTAGGGAGGATATTTCTGATCTAAATGAAAGTGTATTTCTAAGGTCAAGTGACAATGAAGGTTCAAGTATTGGTGTGTTAACTTAAGCTCTCATAGGAAGTAGTTAATAAAGAATAGAGATATATATGAATTTGGGTATAAAATAGACATATTGACAATAGAGGACTGAGATCGCTGTATTAGTGAATAAACAAAATGAAAATTTATTTCCAATAACCTTAATAGGTAAGAGTGCAGTGTTGGTTGGGCAGTTCTGCTATATTCAACAGATGGCTTCCAACTTTGAGTCAAAATATGTTGATCTAATTCTTGCTGTCACTTAGAGGAGAAGTGAGAAAAGCCCACAGGAATACATGACAAATCTTTTCAAGTTTTTTCCTGGAAGTGGAAATTATCTCTTAAGCTAAACAGCTATAGAATTCACAAATATTTAGTCTCAGAGTTATGCTTAGCTACAGAAGGCTGAAAATGTACTATGGAAATGAGTAGATAAGCTCATGTTATGAAATAAGAGAGAAGAGGTGTTGGGATATCTAGTAGTCAGCCACAAGGTATTATATCTTAAAAACCAAAATTTCCCAACAAATACATTTGCTTGTCAAATTTATTGATTGTATTAGTCAGGGTTCTCTAGAGGAACAGAATCAACAGGGAGTATGATTATAAAAAGGGGGTTTATTAGATTGGCTCACACAACCAGAAGCTGGATAGTCCACAATGGCTGTCTGCAGCTGGAGAACTGGAAGAACAAGTAGCTGCACAGTTCAAGAGGCAGAAGCCCCAGAACAAGAAGAATCGACAGTGCTACCCTCGTGTGAGACCAAGGCCTTTGGAAACTATTTGGAGAATCACTGGCAGAGTCTGCTTTGGAAGAGTAAAGAAGTGAGAGTCTGATATCCTCAAATGATTGGAGCAGCCATCAAGGAGCCATTCAAGAAGAGTTCAACTTGCATCTGCATCTGTTTCCTTGTTCTTCCAACTTTTATTCCATCTAAGCCACCATTCTATTGAACAGTGCTGCCCATGCTTAGGGAGGGTCTCCAGTTCACTATCCCACATTCCAAGCATTCCTAGACACGCCCTCATGGGCACAGCCAGAAGCCACTTAATCATCAGCATCTCTTAATCCAATCAAGTTGAGAATTCAAATTAACCATTACATTGATCTGTCTTAAAATATTTATAATGTGCAAGCTTAAAATACAATAGAAGAAATTAAGGATGAGTTTGAAGCATGACTTTATTCTTCAACTTAGCAAGTATTTTATATTTCTGTATTTATCTCCAACTCTAATAAATGCCTGATAATGTTGTTATAAAATGTCAAGTATTCTAATTATGGATGGAAATGCATAGCTTGTGGTTACTGTTTCATTGCAGTTACTCATTATTCTAATAGTTAATTTCCATCAACTGTGTATAAATGTGTTTACAGACCTCTCAGAGAACCCCTTATATTCATTGAAAATTTGGACACTTGACTCATATTCTTCTTCACTCATAAATTCATACAATAAAACTAGATGAAATCAAGGTCCATTCATCATCTTCTATTTACTATTCCTTGAAAAGCAAAATGGATTATAAGATCAGTATGACCCTGTTACACTATAAATGTTTACCCAGAAATGTATAATTACCTGAGAAAAGTGCTTGGAGACTCTTATAACAAGGCTTGCAGGATATGCTCAGTTACCTTGGTGTATCTCCTAAAATCCAACCTATCCTTTGGGCTTCCAAGTTCAGAAATTAAAAAATAATCTATCTGTTAGGGACAGTTCACAGTAGTTAAGTCAATAAGTCAGACAAGACTGATATGCATGTTATGTACTTACATATTACTTTAAAATATTTTCGGGTATACAATATTTAAAGTAAAAAAAAACAAACAAAAAACCTCTTTTACAGCTATTTGTAAGTACAAATGTTTTGCAACCAATACCCTGCTAATGGAATGTAGACAGACAAATTCACCTTTTAGGATCTAAAATGCAAATGAAAGAGACAAACTTATCTAAATACTTGTAACATAGGGTAGGGATAAAGAATCAATAGGGAAATACTGCTATCTTTGAACTTGGAATCTTCCAACTTAATAAAATTCATTTTTCTTATGTTAAAGGGGTTCAACAAATAATTTGACTTTTTTTTTTTTTTGCAAACTCCAAACACATAGGTATTACCATTTAAAAGGTATTACTATATTCTTATAGTAATATTGGTAATAGTTTTATCATAACACATGGATTAGACATTAGTTCCATATTGATATGCATGTGAATTTTCAAAAACTATATATAGTTATATATTATATACATATTTTCCTCTTTTATCATAGAAGGATATATCATATGACATATTAGATCATATTGTATATATGATTTGTGAATGTATTTCCCTCTTTTATCAAAAGTTTACTCTAAATGTATATTTGATTTTGGTAATACATTAGCAAATTTATTTAATCCTATTTTAGCAATATACTGTCTTATTTATGATAATTTTGTATAATAGCTTTCATATTTTATAAGCCAAGTTACTTGTATTATGTAAATTTATAATTCACCAGTGAATGAAATAAGAATAAAATTTTAAAATAAATGTAGACTACACACAGTATAAATTTATTTTCCTCACATATACATGTATATGAATGGGCCAGGGCTTATATTCCAACTCAATAAGTATTAGGACTTATGGTTGATTTTTTCAATTTGTTTTTCTACTAGACACAATAACTACTTTCTGCTTCATGGTTCAATTTCATCAAATAAGCCCATATCTAGTTGTACAGAAGAGAAAAAGGAAGGAGAGGAGCCTACCTTCTACCATTAAAACATTTACTGGAGGTTAACAGAAAAACTAGCATTTATGGCCCCCCAAACAGAACTTACTAACCTATCTGTACAAGGGAACCCAGACAATATTCACTTACTTTTTGACACATTCATGCTCAAAGAAACATATTAAAATATATCAAGAAGGTCAATTATGGTTTTCTAGAACATCTCAATTTAATTTTCTTCAGGAATATGAAGTCATATTGGCTAACTCTTCCAAGTACACATTAGAAAAATCATCTCAAAAGTTATTTTCGAGGAAAAAAAACTTAATAGATTATTCTAGGAAGAATTATATCTCAAAGTGTTTTACATAATATTGTTGACATAGAAATATCAAGAGCAACAGAAAATTATGAGAGCATTGTTGAAAAAAGGCAAATTATTAAAAATTAATTGAATTTTATAGACCTTGATAAACAAAAAATATAACTTAGATATCATTATAACAACACCAGAATGTGTAAGACTATGAGGAGTACACTGATATCTTTTTAGGTGGACAGTAGTGACAGGTTTTGCTTTTTTTATTCAAAACCTTTATTTTTGTATTTCTTTTTCTTGCATTAGCAAACACTTGTACAGCACTATTGCATATAACCAATGGTCATGTTTTTTCCCTGTCATTCAAGAGAAAGTTTTTGATTTTTCATCATACACACACACACACACACACACACACACACACACATACACACACACACACTTTTAGCTATAGGTTTATGTCAGCCTCTTAGGCAACTTAAGTGATTTACCTTCTAGTTCCAAAGTAATTTTATCTTGAATAAAACTTTGAAATTTCAAGCTGCCATTTTTCTAAATGCATTGAATGATTACTTGATTTGTTTCTTTTACTCTATGAATATTATCTAACTGCATTTAATAGGGTCTAATATAAAACCATATTTTCTCATCATTTCTGGTGAAAATAACTATTGTTACAGTTTTATTTTTTGATGGATTTTTTATTTGCTTTTTTTTACATTATTAGATTTAGGGTATTTTTTGGTAATTAACAGGGTGATTTTGTTTATTTTTAATAATGAGTTTGACCTATATTTACATTTCTAAATTTAGGTGGACTTTAATGCGTTTATGCTGTGATTTCATGTTTACATCTTTTTTTTCCCCCTTTTGTTCTTATTCTTATACCTTGATATTGGTGTAAGCTCATGCATTTTATGTTTTTCTAATATTCCATGAAGAACACGTATAATTTCCTTCTACGTATCTTTTCAGTTCTTTCTCATAATTACTGATTTTCTAATTCCCATTGTTACCAAGTTGATCTAGTTTGCACTCAGAATAGCACTATTAGAAAAATCTAAATTATATGTTTGTTAGCTTATTTTTGTTAATTTATGTTTGGTGGTCTTAGTCTGACACCAATTTCTTTGATGATTGTTGAAAATTCTTTGAAAATTGTTAAAACTACTTTTTGAAACTAGTGTATCATTTTTCAAAGGTCAAATATAATTCAGAAATAAGGTATATCCATCAGCTGTTGTGATGTTTTAAATCTATTAGACCAAGTTTGTTGACCTTTCTTTATGAAGTATCTAGATGTTATGGTTTGGATGTAAGATGCCCCCCAAAATCTCACTGTGAGACAATGTGAGAAGGTTCAGGGAAGAAATGATTGGGTTATAACCTTAACCTAATCAGTGAATTAATCCCTGACGCATTTACCTGGTAACTAGAGGCAGATGGGGTGGGCTAGAGGAAGTGGTTCATTGGGGTTGTGGCTTTGGGTATATGTTTTGTATCTGAGGAGTGGAGTCTCTGTTTTCTGATCAGCATATGAGCTGCTTCCCTCTGCCGCACTCTTCCACCATGATGTTCTGCCTCACCTCCCGCCCAGAGGCATGGAGCAGTCCTTTTATGGACTAAAACCTCGAAAACCAATGAGCCCCCAAATAAACTTTTTCCTCTACAGTTGCTCTGGTTGGGTCCTTTTAGTCACAGCAGGGAAAAAGTTGACTAAAATACTATGTTAGTTATACTTTTTTGTCAATTTTATCAATTATTGGGAAATGATGATAAATTTTCCCTCAATAATGATGGTTTTTCTGCCTACTGAAATCATTTTTACTTTGTGTATATTAATAGTTGGATGAATGTTTGTCATAAATACATAAATACTTGTTTTCAATATGTGGTGGCCTTTTTTCCTAAATTATTTCTGGATAAAATTTACCTCATCAAATAAATGCACTATGATAATTCGTCACTACAAAAATCAATAATTGCCAAGGATACCCTTTTTCTATGTACCTTTCTATGCTTTCATTTTCTGGTGTACACTTGGTATGCTATGTGACTGAAGACTGAATTTAAATATATATACATATATATATATTTGTGTAAATGTTCTCAATATAATTATTAATATTTGGAATTATACCACATCTTTAAACCTTTTTTCTTTCATTGAGTTTTTATTCATTAATTGTATCTTCTGTTGAACAATCTATTGTCACTCTGTCACTCTTCTATTGATTATCATTTCTTTTATCTCTTTGGCTATTAAAATACCTTTTTTTTTTTCTTGTGGAACCCAGGACCCTGCACATGCTAGACAGGAGTGCTAATGCTCAACCATGGCCCTAGTAAAATATATATATATATTTTTTGGTGGAGGTGGGTACATGGGATTGCACTCTACCACTGAGCCACGTCACCAGCCCTATTTTGTTTTTTTTTATTTAGAGACAAGGTCTCACTGAGTTGCTTCGTGCCTCATTCTTACTGAGGCTGGCTTTGAACTCACAATCCTCTTGTCTCAGCCTTCCCAGCCACTGGGATTACAGCTGTGCACTACCATGCCCAGCCAAATATATTCTTCATGTTGTTGGTGTTTTAAAATTTTATTATGATGAATCTAGGAGTGAATTTTTTTGTGTGTTTATACTGCTTCATATCCATTCTTCTTCATTATTCTTCTAGAACCTGAGAAATTATGTTGAACATTCATTATATCATTTCTACGTGTGTGCTTGTGCCCTCTGTATAATCTGTTACTTAAATATCATGTTTGAATTTTTAACTTCAATTACTATTACTATTATTCAAATTCTAGAATTCTATGAGAATTTCTGTGTATCAATTTCCCACTTGAATGGACCAAAACTGCCTAATTTATCACAGCTTCCTGGACACCTATTAAACTTCAATTCTCCAGTTTGTTTGGTTATGTTTGTTTATTTGTTTTTAAATCATCAAGTGTCCTCAATTCCAGCAGACTTTCAGCATTAACTCATCAAAGTGGATTCCAGCTTTCTTGGGATTTACATTCTCTGGATACTGCACTTTACCTACTTAATTTTATTTTGTCAAGCATACTTGATATTTTAAGTTGAAGTTAAAGAGAAGTTTCAGAATATCTTTTCAAATATATTGGTAGAACTGAATCTCTATATCATCTCATAGGCTTTTATGTGATGGACTATAAAGTTTGAGCCCAGGAGAATATTCTAATTCTATTTGTGTGTGTGTGTGTGTGTGGTACTGGGGATAAAACCCTGGACCTCACCCATGCTAGGCAAACACCCTACTACTGAGCTACACCTCCAGTTCTACTAGTTCTACTTCTTTTATATGAGTTTAATTTTGGGGAAAAGAATTTTTTTTTCATGTATTGAACTATTTTACTGCCAGAACTGATTATCCAACTTTGTAAATATTATTTTTAAAAAGTAAAGATGTCATCATATTACTGTTAAGCTATAAGAACTCATATAACCACTTTTCGTTACAAAGTTATGTCAGAGTGAATTAAACTTAATGGATAGAAACTAAAATGTAATATTTTAAGTAAGGACTAAAGGTAGAGTAGAAAGAAATGCTATGCCAGTGGATGCCAAAACCACAGACTAGCTCTGCTAAGTATTTGCAGCACTCTTTCTGCATAAATCCATATGTTCTCAAAAAAAATCTTTTCTTCTTCTATAAACAAATAGATTTGAAATATGAAGGTGTCACAGTCAGACTTTCTTCACAGTGCATTTTTATAAGGCTGTCACTGTCTACTAGGGTTTCAAAAGTGTATTTACTGCTTAATTTATGAAAGAAAGGACAGTTAGAAGTCTCACAAATGAAATTTCCTACAGAATGTAGTATACTTCAGGCATGTCATCTTTTTTATATTCTTGAATCCTTTTTCTCTCTTGATTTCTCCTCGACCAACTTCTTCCCAACTCCATCAAGTCACCTCATTCTTTTAATGCTACCTTAATGATATCTTTCTTAAAAAAAATTAAAAAAAATATTCTAAATAAAAAAATAAATAAATAAATAAAACAGCAACAGATAACATTCTACGTTGTACTTCATCCTACTGCACTTCCTAGAATGTGCAATGTTATTTGTATACTAATGTGGTCTCTTTAAGATCTTAGTATCTTGCTTTGAAAGAAGTGTCTACCTCTTGCTTTCACAATGTTTAGCATGGTGCTAGACACATGAAATATTCTTTTCATGAATATTCACTCAATTGTTTTGAAACGTTTATTTCAATACTCCTAGATTAAGGAAATTGTATAGAATGATTTTTAATGAGTTAAAATAAAGAAAATCCTCTAAATTTGTAAAAAAAAAAAATGACATCTTTCTTATTTATCCCTTTTTTATGGTTTAAATTTTTGGCAATTTGGGATTGTCATATACAAAAAAAAAAAATTGGAGGATTTGCTTCTGTTCCAATTACCCTCTTTCAAACTCTAATCTAATTTGATTGCATGGATAATTTCCAGAACTCTACCTCAATATCAACTATCTCTGTATTCAACACCTGGCATAGATAACTACAGATATCTGAAATGCCTAAAACTGCATCCTGCCAAACTGACTTTATTATTTCCCAAACACCTTCTTGCATCTGAACCTCCTTTGTGTCTATGAGAGCATATTGTCCTAATCTCCCAAACTCTCTTGCTTATCCTCTAGTTTTACAGCCAAGCTAAAATTTGTCAAGTATATGCTGTAATTATGTGGCTACACTTATGAATCTTTTTAAAAATCATTATGAAAAAGTTTAAGCGTAGATTAAACATTAGAGAATGTTATAACAGATACCAGTGAATCTTCTCATCTGGTTGTCAGATCTTAATGTCTATCCTGCCTAAAATTCAGACTCATTTTTGCACTTCATCTAAATTATATCTTTAAAAGTTGATGATTTATTTAATACTCTAATCTCATACCCAGGCTTCTATCTCAGTTATACCTACTTTTATGAGTTTTATGTTCATCATTTATATTTATCATTTATGTGCATTATCCACAAAATATATGATAAGAGTTAACATGTTTATAATTTTTTTATTAAATATTTTAATATACATATCTCCTTTCATGTGGTCTACACATTATGCCACATTATGCTTTTGATTTTTATTTGTGCTGATACCTATAACTCTAGTTTGTTGATTTTGATGTCATTATCAAACAAAATTTATCAATTTGCATTTTAGAGAATATTTATGTTGATTTTAATTTTTTAAATATTCAAAAACATAGGAAATATTTTTATAAAAGTCACATTGTACATACTTATAAAAGTTATATGTGATATCTAACAGTCATGGAATTATTAGTTTATAGAATATGTAAATTTTAATTTTGTTAAACTTTTGCTATATAGCTTTGAAAGTAGTTGAACTAATTTTCAGTTCCCAGTAATTAATGAAACTTCCATTGCCCCTTATCATTGTTAAAACTTTTTACTAACAATTGTTTTAATTTTTCCCATTCTGTTGGAAGTAAATGACATCTCTCTTTTTTCTGGCTAGTGTAGCAAGAGTGGAACATATTAATTGGTCATTCTGCTTTATTTCTTTCAATTGCTATTCATGTTCTTACTCAATTTTATGGAAAATGGATGCTTTTTGTTTATATTTCTTATGGCTAGTAAAAAGCTCTTTATATATTAATAAAATTATGCTAATTATAATTAACCTTTATCTAGTTCTCATTATATGTCATATACTTTTTAGAATATTTAATATTTATTAACATATTTTATGAACTTTAATCTTCTTTTGATTACATCTGAGGAAATATACTTTCATCTATTAAAATGTACAAAATAGTTTCATTTTGGCATGGATTTAAATTTATCTGCCTACTCCTTTTATGATTTCCCTTTTATTTCTCTTTCTTATTACAAGGGCACAAAAGTACTTCCTTTTAAGTCTTTGTAAGTTTTTCACATTTTATTTTCTCATTCAACTATGTAATGCCCCTGAAGTTTACTTTAGCAACACTGAGATCAATTTATTATTATCATTTTTATATAGAAATGAGTTATCCCAGAATCATTTGAATTTATTCTCCCATTTTTGGACTGAATTTCAAAGTTCTGTCAGTTGTATAGCAACTTGCTGAAATTTAACTTATTTATAGGCTCTCCTTTGTGTCTCTCTAGTCTATTTATATATTCCTTTGTCAATATTGTTTATTAAATTAGTATATCCTGATAGCTGTTGTAATTCACTTATCCATCTTGTTGGTACCAAGGATTGAACTTAAATATTGAACCACATCTCCAGCTCTTTTTTGTATTTTATTTAGAGACATGGACTTGCTAAGTTTCTTAGGGAATGCTAAGTTGCTGAACTGGCTTTGAACTTGCTATCCTCCTGACTCAGACTCCCAAGACTCTGGGATTACAGGCATGTGCCACTGCACCCGGCTCCATCTTGTTCTTTCAAAACTGTTTTAGTTAAACTCATTTTAATTATTCTTGACAGATTCCTTTAAATATTATATTAATATTTTGAGAATTAGAGTAACTATGCAATCACTCTAATTTAGGAATTTTATTTTAAATTTTTTCTAAATTCCAAAATTTTAAATACATTAGAAATTTAATTTCTAATTTTCTTTAGGAAAATTGTCATGTTTGTGATAATAAACCTCGTATACTTGTATATGGCTATTTTCCCATTTAATTATATCTCCTTTTGTGTCAGAATAAATTTGATATTTTTGTTTTAGAAAATTAGTACATCTTTAATGCATAAAATCTTCAGTGGGATTTTTTTTTAGAACTTTCTTTTTTTGTTGTTGTTGTTGTTTGTTTTTTAAAACTTTGTCAGCATTTAATGAAACTCCCACTATGCAGCATCAAGCAACTAGGACACAGACACTTTGCCCACACACACGCACTTAATACTTTTAGCCCTCAAGTGAAATAATTTAGTTTTTATGATGACAGGTTACCTTGGGACAATACTGTTCCTCTGAACTTGGTAGGAACCCTAGAAGGAAAGAAAAGTTATCAACTTCCTGATGTATGTGAGGAAAGATAACCTGCCAACTCAAATCTTTTAAGACCCAAATAGTGCATGTTTTTGACCAGACAATCATAGGACTTCTGATTACCCCTACCAGTAAATCAGGACCAGTAGATTTTCTCTGAGGACTCTAGCAGGACAGGACGATGCTGTGTCTGGTTGTGATTCTAGTCTTAGCTCTAAATTAGTTTTGAAATGTTCACTCAGATATAGAAAAGCAAGTCTTATTTTGCATCATCCTTGCTTTTCCTATCTTCATACTCAATCTTGAGATTCAAATGTTTAATGACCTACTTTACTGTTATTTTTTTCAGGAGATGGTTCTGTTTCTCCTTTCTTGGTACATTCGACATTATCCTTCGCTCATCATTAATATTCCAAAAGAAAGTTCTCAATTGGGAGCCTTTCAATTTTATGTAATGTCAAAATGATGAATTCAAAGTACCTGACCTGATCATAGTCTACGATTTTAGAATCATTTACTCTTTTTCCATTTTATGATCTGCTCCAAGACACACATGAGTTTTGCCATCTTGAAGTTTCTTGTAGGACACAAGATTCCTGCCTTTCTGACTTTTGCTGGATGATAACTTCAGTATTTTGGCACGTGACCCTCTGCAAATGGCAGTTTACAATATGGCAGATTGCTTCATCAAAGCCAACAAGGGAAAGGGTGTCCTTTTAGGGCTAAAGTTCTATAATGTTTCAGACTTTTATTCAGTCAAAAATTATTTATTTATATCAGGAACCTAATATATACATTTCTATGTAGTATGTTCAGGTGCTATATAACTGATCAAATTAGACATGAATTTTTACACACTACTACAAAGAAAAAGACACATCTCTCTTATCATCTTTGCCTTATTCCATGGTTTTGAAACAAGTCACAAGTCTGACCCACATTTGGAAGAGTATTAAACATGAGCATAGATACAAGGAGTAGAAATCATGGGGGACCAAAGTGTGTCTTGTTATCTTCTATTCCAATGTCCCATCAACAAATGCAGTTAAATAGTCTCTGGTTTATACTGTTCTTTTTAAATATGTGGAAAACTCTACAGAAAAAATGTAATATAACTACATCTGCATATAGATGCGTACTATTTATAGAAATGGAATTGTATAATTCATACTATTGGGCAATTTGTTCTTATTTGTTAAAACTCTATTGAAGACATCATTCCATGTCATCAATATTTACATATCAATTTATGTCTACTTTCTTTTAACTATTATATGTAATAATAACTATAATATCTATAAAATAGTTATTAATTTGCCAAATATGAAATTATGGTTGATACTTAGTAAATTAGTAACTGTATCAAATACACAAAATATCAGAACAGTAATGAAAACTAATGTAGAAGTAATGTTAGAGCAACCCATAGATATTTTCAGAACAACATAGCACCAGGCACATGTGGCTATTAAAATTCAAATTAAACACATTTTAAACTTAGTTTCTCAGTTAATGTTGACCACATTACAAGTGTTCAATGATAATTATAATGATTAATGATTACTCTACTGAATAAAACAGATGTCGATTACTATCCTCTATAATGTAGATCTTAAGTGTTCTTCAAATGTCCATTTGTTAAGGGCTTTGTCCCCAGCTTATGGCACTATTTAAGAGACGGAGTCTAGAGAGGGGTTAGTCAATAGGGGCATTCCCTGCTCTCCATCAAAATGCCACAGTCACAAAAGCAACGGACCAACAAACCATAGACTGAAACATCTAAAACTGTGTGCTGAAATAAATCTTTACTGCCTTCAAGTTGGTAACTACAACAATACAAATTGTTGATCAACACACTACCTTTACTGAAGAAACTTTTTTTCCAACCATATGGCCAGTATGGAAGATGATGACAAAATAAATACACAGATAGATTTCAAGTTACTGTCTAGAAAGTTGTGTGGTCTTTCATTTGGAAGAGGACATTAGGTAGTTCTCCCTTAGGATATAGCACAGCACTGGGTTTGGGGATGTAGCTCAATAGTAGAGTGCAGGAGGTCCCAGGGATTGATCTTATGCACCACCAACCCCCAAAATATGAAATATATGCATGAAGCAAATGAAAAAAGACAGTAATACAAATTTTTAAAAATTAAACACATAGGACAAATAAATTCAGAAGACCTATTAGAAAAAAACCAAAGGAAAACAAAAAGTTGCTTAAATCATTTAAACTAATAAAAAATGATGTATTGAAAAGTTGGAGACTTTCAAATATTTATTACTTATTCACTTGGTGAAATGCCACTTTAAACTTGTAGTATTTTTCTACAGAAAAATTTTATGTTTTATTCTTTTTTGTGGGGTTTAAAGCAAATATTATTATATTTTTAATAGGAAACTCAAAGAGACCAAAGTGTCCATAGGTATAGTCTCTGTGAATAATAGCTCTACGACACAAAGGAAGAGTTTGAATCTTTATCAAGCCAGACGTGTTGGTGTATGCTGTATTTCAGTGATTCAGGAGGCTGAGGCAGGAGGATCTCAAGTTCAAAGCCAACCTCAGCAACTTTTGAGACCCTGTCTCAAAATTAAAAAAAAAAAAAAAAATAAGTTGAAAATGTATTTCAGTGATTGAGTGTCCTTGGGTTTAATTCCTGGTACTGGAAAATAATAAAGAAAGAAAGAAAGAAATATAAAGAAAGAAAGAAATCCTCATCGAATCCTCTCTATTGGGGTAACTCATACTTACATGGTTACACTGGTGGCCAAATATGTGCATTTCCTTTTGGATTGCTGGGTGTGCAAAGATCTTCTTTGTGTTAGGATTCTTTATTCACACTGGATTTTGAAACTGTGATTTCTTGTAACAGGGCAGGAATGTTAATAGGTCATACAGCATTACCTTCTAGAATGGGTGAGCATGGTTGAAGCCACATCCTGTAATCAGGATGGATTGCTTTTCCTCAGTCATTTGTTTTACTGGATTTTGAGGTAGTTGGAGTTGAGATGGGAGCCATCAGAATGCCTGAAGAAGTTTCTTAGGATGGAGCTTAATGAAGCTCACAAAGGGATTCACTGAGCATCACGGAATGTGTTTGTTCTGTGCAGAATTAACTACAGTTTGTTATTGTTCATAACCAACAGTATACAAGGCATACAATGCTTTATATAATTTATAAATAACAATAGATTTCTCCCAAGAACTTCCAATTCCTTCTCCCTAAACCAAAAATATTTTTAGACAAATAGGACAACAATAATGACAAAGTCTCTGGCTGGTCAGGTCTGAATTCCTCATGTATAAATTCTTCACCAAGTAGTTGTTTCTGTTACCATTGACTGCTAATATTGGCTTGTTTTCTCTGGTTCCATTGACAATTGCTTGAAGTTCACTTGAAGTAGCTAGATTTTATCAACAACAATCTTTTAATTTGTTTTTATTTTTTTAATTTTCAAAATATATTCTAATTAAGTTATACATGACAATAGAATGCACAATGGAATATTACTCAGCTTTAAAGAAGAACGGAATTACGGCATTTGCTGCTAAATGGATGGAGATGGAGAATATTATGCTAAGCAAAATAAGTTTTTATTCTTTATCAGTGATACATTTATCTTTTGTCTTAGCACCAAATTAATATTTACTAAGTCTAATTTAATAAATTTTATTATTTATTATTGAACTAACAACATAAGTATATTAAAACTTGCATATTTATCATGGTAAAAATTTTGAGTTATATGTAAAATATGTGAAAAAGCAATTATAACATCTATTTAGAGAAACATCTAAAACAAATTTTAGAAAATACAACACACATACACACACAAATAAATATCAACTATTAAAAACTGTATGATGTGAGCAAAATGGCGAAGAAAGCTTTGTGCTCTACTTTCCCACACAGAAAGTTCAAGGAACATATATCCTATCTACAAATCAGAACATCTTTTTGAAAAATTCAACTCCTGGAAAAAAGCCTGGGGCAGCTGGATGGGTCTAACTGAATTTGAAGGGCAAGAAGAAAAATCTCACTCTGAATACAGTGTCCTCACCCTTTCCCGCAGGTCATCACAGGGACAGGCAGGGATTTATCTGGACCCATGTTTCTTACAGGGGGGAAAGGAGAACTGGAAGTAGTCATTTATTATTCCTAATATTTTGAAATGCTTCACAGGAAGCCCATTCCAGGTTCACTTCGTGGGAGAATACTAGGAGAAATAGTACCGTTTGACTACCCAGGGGTTGGGTTAAAATAAACTGACCAAAAAAAATCTTTGATAATACTTCTGCCTTCATGAAAGGTATTCTGCTTGTTCAGAGGTAAGATCTAGCCTCAGAGTTCACCCACAAAACTGAGCTAATTACATTGAGAAACCTAGTGGAAGTAAAGTCTAGCTTGAGCTCTGAGATTGCTAACTTCTCTGCTCCATTCTCCCCATTGGTTCCAGGATACTGGGAGTGATGGGAGTCAGGTAGACTCCCATCTTCAGTCTTCAGAGAAGGAAAGGGGCTACTCTGACTTGACCAAGCAATGGCTTCACCTAGGCAAAAAGATTGGGTCACAGTACCTACCACCCAGGCAAGAATTAATCTCAGAAATTTGGTAGTGAATCTCAGAAAAGTGAAAAAGCTAAACCGACTTTAGCCAGAAAGGCAGGCAGGGGTCCCACATAGCCCAGTACCCCATCTAATTATCCTATTCCAAGCAGGGAGTCTCCCTCCTTTGAGCTTTTTAGGGAAAGTTAATTCTACTTAATCTGGGAAAATAAACAGTTACAGCTACAGAACTCAGCCAAAAGCCCACCCAACAATGCTATTCAGACAAGGAGGTCATCCTCAGTGACACATTTCTAAAGAGTCTGAAGTCCTGCCTATCCAAAACAATGATTCCACCTGACCTAGAAAACCAATCAGCAGACCTGCCCAATTGCAGATCTTATGTAGTAGAATGGACCCGTTAGGGCATATATTGTGTGACTGGTCTTAACAAAAGTCACAACAGAACCCTGCCAGAAATTCTGCCTTATGTCAGAGATGAGCCAGTGATCTCATAGATTACCTAGTAATTTCATTTGACATCAAAGCAAAGAATGTTTCCCAGTAAACTAGAGAACTCATAAAAATCTTGGCTTAGTCAGGTTCTCACCAACAGCCCCTTCCAGAATCACAGTAAATACTAAATATTGATGCTTCACTCCTGCCAAAGCCCACCTTATAAAGGCGGAAAAGGAGAATGTCTCTTCAAGTGTGTAAATAACAACACAAGAACAAAATGATTATAAAAATTTCAAGGAATTATGATACATCCAAAAGAAATTAATGAAGCTCCAATACTAGACCCCAAAGAAATGGATATCTATAAAACTACAGGCAAAAAATTCAGAATAGGGGCCTGGGGTGTATATAGCTCAGAGGTAGAGTGGGTTGCCTGATATGCAAAATCTCCTGGGTTGAATTCTCAGCATGACACATATATTTAAAAACTTCAAAATAGTACTTGTGAAAATGTCCACTGAAGCGCAGGAATGTGCAGATAGAAAATTTAATAGTATTTGGAAAACTACATGAAAAAGTGAGAAATTTGACAAAGAAATAGAATCATAGAAAAGAACTAGATGAAACAGCAGAGGTTAAGAATATAAAGACGGCACTGAAAAATTCAATAGAAAGTTCCAACTGGATAATCCAGCAAGGAAAGCAAAGAGGCAGTATGCTATAAGATAGACCAGCTGACATTTCACAGCCAGAGGAAAAAAACAAAAATCACAAAAGAATGAAAAATAAGGAAGGAAGTTTATGAGAATTATGGGGCAGCATCAAGAGATCAAACCTTTGACTACTAGAAGACAAAGAGAAGAGAAAAGAGCCATAAACCCTTGTGAAGAACTAATGGCTGAAAACTTCCCTAGCCTGGGGTAATATACCAACACACAAGTACAGGAAATAAAGGTTTCTAACCAAGTTAAAAAGGGAAAGCACTAGGACTTAGAATAGTCAAACTATCAAAAAACCAAAGACAAAAATTCCGAAAGTAGTAAGAGATTTAAAAAAAAAAAAAAAAATCACATATAAAGTGTTGCTAACATGACTATGAATGGGTTTTTCAGCAGAAACACTAGCAAGTACAGGATCAAATGATATGGAACAAACAAAAAAATGAATTAGAAAACTGTCAAAAATAGAATACCTTACCCAACAAAGTTTTCCTCCAGAAATAACAGAAAAATGAAAGCTGAAGGGGTTCAGTGTCACCAGGCCTTCCTAATAAGAAATGCAAAATGTAATTTTTCAAACTGAAAAACAAGAATGCTACATAGTAACACAAAAATACTCCAATACTATAACAATGGTATATAAATCACATATATATAATGTGGAAATTGAGACAAAACTACTAAAAATATAATAATTTTAAAGGATATATATTATAAAAAGGTGCAAATTAAAATGTGAAAAATTCAGTTTTGTGAGGTAAAAGGAAATCATTTTTCTTTGTTGTCATCAAAGTTATGTATCTATTAGCTTAAAAATAATTTTTCATATATGTAAGATGTTTTACAAATCTAAGGTATTCACCAAGAGAAAAGTTTCCAAGAGATACACACATAAAAAATTTTACAAAGGAATCAAAGCATATAACTGTAGATAAGCACTTAACCATATAGAAAGATAGCAACAGAGCAAAAAAGGAAAAACAGATCCATAAAGTGACTGGGAAACAATTAAAAATGGCGATAATAATTCATTTCTAATCAATAATCACCTTAAATATAAACAGTTTAAATTATGTTTATGATTAAAAGATTATATAAAAATGAACAAATATTTAAAAGACTCAACTAATTTCTGTTTACCAGAAACTAACTTCACTGATTAGAACATGCATAGACTGAAATGAAAAAGTGAAAAAAAGATATTCCATGCAGAAAAACCCAAAGAGAGTAAGAACAGTCTTATTTACACCGTAGCATAAACTTCAAATTAAAGACCATAAAAGACAAAGACATCCAAACAGGATGTTCCTCTTTCCAGATGAGATAGATGATCTTAAATACAGAAAATTCTGAGGACTCCACTAAAATATTGCTAGGACTAACTGAAAAAGTTCAGTAAGGTTTTAGGACACAAATGAAAATAGAATTCCTGTATACTGGAAAAGAAATTAAGGGGAAAATCCCATTTAATATAGCTACCAAAAATACTTAGAAATAAATTTACCAAGGAGATGAAAGGTTTCTACATTGAAAACCACAAAACATTGGTGGATGAAATTAAAAAGGACACAAATAAATGGAAAGACATTCCATGGTCATAGATTGGAAGAGTTAATATTATTAAAATGTCCATACTATCCAAAGTGATCTACAGATGAAATGTAATCTCTATCAAAATAACATTGACAGTCTTCCAAAAATAGAAAATTTCAAAATTTCATGAAACCACAAAAGACCCCAGATAGTCAAAGCAATCTTGAGTAAAAAGAACAAAACAGGAGGCATTATGATACCTGACCTCAAATTATACTACTAAGTTTTATTAACCAAAACATAATGACACTGTCATAAAAATAAACATATAGGCCAATGTAACAGGGAAGGAAATATAGAAGTTAACCTGGGTTTCTATACCTAAATGGTATTTGACAAAATTGGCAAGAACACACAGTGGACAAAGAACAGTCTCTTCAATGTTCATCCGTAGGATGAGATGGACCAATATCTTTTCCCATGTACATTAAAAACTACAAAAAAAAGTATCACTGCAGATAAGCACTTAATCATAAAAAGATAGTAATAGAGTTATAAAGGAAGGAAATATCTATAAAAGACTAGGAAACAATTAAAAATCGCAATAGTAATTCATTTCTAATCAATTATCATATGACAATAACAGTTAGATTATATTAAGCTCAAAATACATTACAAACTTAAATGTAAAATCGAAAACAATAGAATGGCTACAAGAAAACATAGAGAGAAACACTCCAAGACATTGGTCTGGCTACAGATATTTTGGTTGAGATCTCAAAGCATAGGCAACACAAACAAAAATTGACTGATTCAAATACATAAATCTCAAAAGCTTGTTGTACATAGTAAAGGACACAATCAACAATGTGATCAGATACACCACAAATAGGATGAAATATCTGAATATGTTGCATCAGAAAAAGGGTTAATGCCCATAATATATAAGGAACTCAAACAACTCAATAGCAAAATACCCAAATAATTCAATTTCTTAAAAGGCAAAAGAAAAAGAAAACAGCATTCAACGATTGGACTTTCTGAGTTTGGTTTATTTCACTTAGCATGATGGTTTCCATTTCCATCCATTTGCAAGCAAATGACATAATTCCATTCTTTTTTATGGCTGAATAAAATTTAATTTTCTTTAGCCCTTCTTTTGTTGAGGGAGACCTAGGTTGGTTCCATAACTTGGTTATTATGAATTGTGCGGCTATAAACATTAGTGTGCATCTATCACTATAGTATGTTGATTTTCATTCTTTTGGATAAATACCAAGGATAGTCATTGCTGGGTCATGTGGTGTTTCCATTCCTGGTATTTAGAGAACCTCTACACTGCTTTCCAAAATGGTGACACTAATTTGAAGTCTGACCAAAAATGTATGAGTGTGCATTACCCCCTCTCCACATTCCTGCTAGCATTTATTTGCATACTTGATGACTATCATTCTAACTGTAGTGAGGGAAACTCTCAGCATGATTTTGATTTGTATGTTCCTCATTGCTAAGGGTATTGAATTTTTTTCATATATTTGTTGACCATTTGCACTTCTTCTTTTGAGAAATATCCGTTTAGTTCATTCGCCCATGTACTGATTGAGAAGCTAAGGAGAAATCTTAAAAAATTAAAAAGAGGCATCTCAAGAAAATAGAAGGGAGAACAGTGGCATAAAGGAAGGGGATTGTGGGAGCAGGATGATGGATGGGAAAGGTTGGAATCTGTGGAATGAAATTGATCAGATTATGTATGAATATATCACAAAAATTCCCTTTTATGCATAGCTTTAATGCATTTACTTAAAAAATTAATAGCAGTTAGATCATTAGAATAGAAGAAGGGGATGTGGAAGGAGCAGAAGTAGGAAGGAGGTAGTGAAGCAAGGATTAAAAGACAGACAGGCAGTCAGCGTAAATAGGTAATTGGGTCTATCATGAAAATGGAAGCTGGTTTGAGTCCTGGAAGTTGGAGATCACCCTTGGGAGATTGGAATGTTAATGCCTCCAGAGCCCTTTGATTACCAAGTTTACCTGCCTATCCTGGCCCTCCCAGAAAGTTGTTAATGAAGTACCCTCTGAACAGACAGGGAGCTGCTAATTAATGCCCCTGGGCTGCTGCTCCCTTCCTCCCTGATCATGATCACTCCACCTTGGCCCATCCAGCCCACCTGCTTCTCACCTTTTGGCCGTCCCCCTGGCATCTCCTGGGCCCAGTCAGTATACAGGAAGGAGAGCAGAGCGAGAGATAAGGGGGAAGAGGGCAGGAGAACAAAAGAAAGACTATAATGAATAAAAGGACAGTCTCACTTGTTGGAATACCAGGACACCAGCTATGGCCCCTTCTCCCTCCCAGAAGTCTGTGTTACTATTTTTTAAATAAAACTTGCTTTCTGTGCTTGCCTCAGTCATTTTACTAACATTCAAACTTCAACATTTGAGGAGCAGAATTTGTCACGGACAACTGAAGGTATCATTCGCACTGGGGACTGAAATGGAGCAAAACAAGTTAAATACATTTAAGAAAATGTCAAAACAAAACCAATTACTATTATAATTAAAATGTACTAATAAAAAAGAAAAATGTAAATGATACAAAATACATAAATAAAAAAGAGCAAAAGGTCTGAATAGATATTTTTCAAAAGAATATGGGTGAATGAATGAATAGTTAAATGAAAATAATTGTCAGTGTCATTAATCATCAGGGGGATGTAAATCAAAACTACGATGAGGTGTGACCTTATCCCAATTAAAATGATCATGTCAAAAAGACAAAAAAATAACAAATACTGATAAGGACATGGAGGGGGAACAAGTCTAGCATAGAACAACAAATATTGCATGATTTCATTCAAAGGCAGAATCTAAAGAAGCCAGTCTCTTAGAAGTAGAAAGTAGAAGAGTGGGAGTGTGATTACCAGAGGCTGGTGTATAGGGCTAGGGGAGGTCATGTTAAAAGAGATAATGAAATAATGAGCAACCAACAGGTGCAAGTAAGTTAAAGTTACAAGGGGGAAATAATTTCTAGTATTCTATTACACAGCAGGGTAACTATGGTTAACAACAATGTAGTGAATATCTCAACATATCTACAATAGAGGATTTAAATATGTTCACCACAATCAAATAGTAAATGCATAAAGTGACAGATAGGTTAGGTATCTTTATTGGATTATTGCACAATGTATACATATGGGAAAATATCATACAGTACCCCACACATATATATAATCATTGTCTTTCAACTATAAACAAAATTTTAAAATGACATTACCAGGTATCTATTCTCTTAGATATTTATATTTTTATTATTATGAGTTTAGAAATTATGGTACACATATATTCATATCTGTATAACTTGTGGAATGTATTTTTACAAAAACACTCACAGAAACACACCGTGTATCACTTAAACAAGTTTAAAGTTAATTTTTGATAAGTACACATGTCTTTTCCAAATTAAAGTTCAGAATTTATCTCAATTTCTTTGTTCATGTTTGTGTTCCTTATTTTTTTGACTTAACTTCACACACACAAAAAGCTACTCAATACCTTGTTACGCCAGACATCATGTCACAATCAATATCAATTTTTCACAACACTTAAATACTTTTGGAGAACATAGATATATTCACAAAATATCAAGGAAAATTAAAAGAAATAGAATATTTGTCCATCGGAATGAATAAAAAATAAGCCCTATTTTAAAAGCAGTCTAAGAATAGGATGTCTAGTGAAAATAATACTATTCATGTCTGCCGTAAAAGCTAACATTTCACTAATCAACTTGCAAGTCAACCAATTAATCACAGAATCTGCAAGAATTTACTGCAAGGTAGAGACAGAAGGTGGCACTTATGCTAGGAAAAACACATTCCAGAGATTTAAAACAGACTGCTAAATCTACCTTGTATTAGTAACTGTCAGCAAAAGCACAGTAGGATAAGGATGATGGAGACCAGGCTCGTAACCATCAAGAGCAGGAATCACTGCCAAGTAGTTTACATTCTATTACTGTGGATTATAATTTTCTAGCCAAACTTTTGTTTGAGAAACAAATGTATGTAAATGAACTATACATAGATTAATTAAAAATAAATTTACAATAATTTTATGTGTTAATATATTTTTACCACTGGGGTAGTTAGGATTAAATTATAGTTTTCCAAGCATGCCATTTGCTAAATGATTATTGGTATGCAAAAATGAGCACAGCTCAGTTTTAATATCATTATGCCAGAAAACTAATAAAATGAGCGACCTCAACTTAGGTTTCAGAATTAAAGAAATAAACTCTGAAGTTGGAAAATAATATAAAACAAAACAAAACAAAACATATAATAAAAATTATAGTAAAATTAATGTAAAATCAGTCTGACCTTAAAAAGTCTGATAAAGTCTTTTTTTTCTTTTCCTTTCTTTTCTTTTTTTTTAATTATTATTTTTTTAATTTTTAGACTGCATTTTGATTCATTGTACACAAATTGGGTACAACGTTTCATTTCTATGGTTGTACATGATGTGGATTCATACCATTCGTGTAATCATACATGTACCTAGGGTAATGATGGCTGTTTCATTCCACCATTTTTCATACCCACCCCCTCCTCCCTCTCATTTCCTTCTACATAATCTAAAGTTCCTCCATTCTTCCCTTACCTCCCCCCACTCTCATTATGTATCATCATCCACTTATCAGGGAAAACATTTGGCCTTTGCTTTTTTTGGGTTTGGCTTATTTCACTTAGCATGATATTCTCCAATTCCATCTTTTTGATACTCATGAAAGCAATTAAGAATGTTCAAATTAAAACTGAGAAAGTTGACAAATATCATGCTATAAGATGTTGATTAAAATATAAAATAAAATACCAGTGTGCATGTACCTTAAAATATAAGATTTATAAAGAACTGAAGTGTATAAAAATTATCAAAGAAATAGAAAATTAAATTGACCAAATATTAAGAAAAAATAAATGATAAATGATTCAGTACTTGTCAAATATATTTAACCATATGCTCAGACTGAGATTTTATTGCAAAATGTTTTAATTTTGTTTAAGAAATGTCATGAACATGTAGTTTTAGACAATAAAATATATGGTCCTTTTCTCAATAGATATTATAAACTGAGAAAAATTTCACATCATCTCTGCTTATATATTACTTTCTTACCCATGTCTCTGCCTCCCTCTCTTTAGTTTTTCACCATTTTTCTTTCTCTTGCTCTTTATATATGTGATGTGCGTGTGTACGTGTGCACTTGAAAAGATTTTAGCATTGTTTTTCCAGAAACCAGTAAACCAAATGGAAGATGATCAATCACTTATCCTTATTCACAAATACAGTTCTTGGCCCTAACAAAAACTGCAGAATACCTGCTGTTTGCAGTACACATGGGGTATTCATGAAAATGTTTTCTACTGAACTATAAAACATTTGCTAAGAAATTGAAAATGATTTATATAATACAAAACATGTTATCTGATCACAACGGAAATGTATTATACACTTCAAAGTACTTGAAAAATCCTCAAATATTAGAAATAGAATATTTAAAATGATTCTTGGAGAAAAGAAAAATATTGCAAGTTAAATAAAAGTCTTCTTCAAACTGAAGAAAAGAGAGTATATACAAATGTATGGGCAGGGCACTGTGGTGCATACCTGTAATCCCAGCAGCTCTGGAGGAGGCTGAGGCAGGAAGTTTGCAAATTCAGACAGCCTCAGCAATTTAGTGGGGCCCTAAGCAACTCAGTGAGAACCTGTCTCTAATAATATATGAAAAGGGCTAGGAATGTGGCTCAGTGGTTGAGTGCCCCTGAGATCAATCTCCAATACAAAAAAAAAAAAAAAAGTATGGGATGCAGCTAATGTAGAATTTAGAGATTTCCTGTTTTTAAAATGCTTATATAAAAACTAAATGCTTAAAATCAATGATCTAAGGTTTTGGATTTTTAAGTTTGGGGAATATTAGGAACTGAACTCAGGGATTCCCATCTGCAAATGTGTTTTACACCACCAGCCAACGACTAACCTTGTAACTTGAGGCTTAAAAAAAAAAACTAATTAACACAAATTTAAAATGCTATATATGAAGATGTTAACTGCATAATTATTTAGATACAGTATCAAATACAATACTAAATATTTAAAAGCTATGATATATGCAACATAAAGTTTATAATCATAATAATTTGCACATATTTCATAAATGCATTCTAATACATATGATAAAATGCAAGAAATATAAACATTTATAAACAGGATTTTAACTTATATCATTATTTGAGAAAACATTTTCAAATTTAGTGACAGTATGACAAACAGAAAACAGTACAAATTAATTATTAAAAACTCAATATTTGTGAATGAGCAATTCATCTCATTGTTTAAGTTAAATTTACATCTACTTCCTCACAACCAAAGATGTACTATTTTTTCCAAAAATTTTGCAAAGAACAAATAAGTCTGCATATAATCTATTTAAAAAGAGATATTTCATCACTTCTGTATTAATGAAAATTTTGACATATACTGTGGTAAACACATTAAAATTTAATTCTACAGTCAAGACTTATCTCAGAGTCTTAAATGCACTGATTTTCTGTTTCATTCTACCTTCAATCCTCTATTTTAACACCATGAAAATTTTCATGGAAATTTTTTTTTGTCTTATGTGTAAAATTAGGAAAAACATTTGCTATACCTTTTTCAAAAATCCTCCAAATTAAAAAAAAAAAATTACCATTACAAGACACCATTCTCATCTTGTACCTTAATTGGACATTTTAACAGATTGATCTGTTTTAAACAACTGCAACTACAACTTGTTAAAAAATAATAATAATATAAATGTTACATTGTAGGCATAGTTATAGTTAAAAAGCCTTTTTTTTTTTTTTATCAGTGTAAGGATAACTTTTAACTGGAGACCAGAAAACCTGCCAAGAATATGACAAAAATGCTTTTTGAAAAATATTAGTAAATTAAGTCAGTGTTTGATACTCTTTGAAAGACTGTTCACTTGGAAGAAATCTCCATTCACAACACTCAAATGTATAATGGAAAAGGAAAGGAAATGAACTTACTTAAATCATTTATAAAGATTTGCAGAGGCAGTAATAACTTTACACTAAAAAATTATCAGAGAATGAAATTAGTAGTGGTGAAATCGAGGGACAGAGGCCAAGTGCATGTTGGCTGGAATTTTGTGGGTTTCCCTTTACATCTCTGCCAATGGTCCTTAGCACTGACCTTCAAACACCTGCTTGCTAGAAGGGACTACCTGTCAAACAGAGTTATATAAAAATTGTTCTTTGCTTTGAAGAAATATGGAGCAGAATGAAATCTTAAGCTCTCTTTTCCTCTTGATCTGAGTTTTAAACAAACCATTTGGTTTTAAACTAGTCAGTCCATTGGTCCTCTTCTCAGTTACTAAACTTGATATTTGTATAAAAATGTGTCATTTCAAAATGTGGAAAAACACATATAAACTTCCTAAATAGGGATTAGAAAATTTTTATAGTAGTTACATAAACTCAAGCCAAAAATTCAAGCCATTATTTTAGTTTAGAAGGATTAAATTAAAAAATACTTTAAGAAATTTCAAAGAACTGCTGATATTATAGTTACTAAGTTTTAGTTTCTTTAATTATAATTTAAGTAATTTAATGAAGGCTATCAAATAATTACTGCTATTATCATCATTAAGAAAAGAAAGAGCTACCTGTGTACAAATCTACACTCATCTATTTAACTTGTATTACGATTTTGGTCAATTAATTTAGTGTTTCTAACCTTAATTCCATGAAATTATGCAGCTCTTTTTTTCAGAATATAAAATAAAACATTTATAAGACCATCAGTTTCCTATATATTATGCAACTTTGAAAGTATTAAGAGGATAGAGGTCGGTCCCCAGCACCGCAAAAAAAAAAAAAAAAAAAAAAGAGGATAGAGGCATATTAAACAGTTAAAATATCTTTGGAATCATTTAGATAACACTATAAAAAGATTTGCCATTGCATACCCCTAGTTAAATACAATTAAAATTCAATGCGTTTACTTTCTCTTATCATAAAGATGATCCTGTTTGATCCTGTTTTTACTTTGCATCAAAATGTATAAACAATAATTATGTGATCTTGATAGGTTCATTTTATACTCAATAAACAGTTAATTTTACTTAAAATTTTGATATTATAAATCTGTATTATGGAAGATTAATTTCATAATATTTGGTTAATGAAACTTTCAGGTATTAGAAATTTCTCGTGTGCTTTAAGTAAATTCATGATTTACTTAAAACTAAGTCATATTCATCATAAGAATTTAATTACACTCATTTACATTATAATGAGCTCACTGTTTGATTTTCCTTTATTCTGCAAAATTATGTTAAATTTCTTGACTTAATTGTGAAAACGTTAAGATCTTTTAATTTCATATCTTCCCCATATAACCTAGATTTTTTATGGTTTAAATAATTCAACAGATTTTTTTTTTTACATAGGTCTTCAAAAGATTATAGTTAGTTCTATTTTATATTGTCTGTTTTATGTTGTTATAACAAAGCACCTGAGGTGGAATACTTTAAATAACAGAGGTTTTTCTCACATATTTGTAGACTAAAAGTCGAAGATCAGTCAGCCTTATCAGCACAGCTTCTGAGGATTGTTCCATTGGCTACATCACAACTAGCAGATAGCCTCATGGCAGGAACATGTACAAGAGGGAGAGATCTCAAGGTGAGAACATGAAGCAAAAGAGCAAGGAAGGGTTAATGTTTCTCTCTTTATGACACAGCTCATTCTCACAGGAACTCACTTGCTTTATGAGGACTATGTTAATTCCTTCAGAGGGCAGGACTCCAAATATCCTAATTATCTCCCATGAGAAGCCACCTCTTAATAGTTCCACCATCTCCCAACATGCCACATTGAGAAACAAGTTTTCCATATGTAAACCGTAACGCTAATAGAAAATCTATATAATACGGTTATAAATTTAAGATTCAATTGGAAAACTTGTTTACTATGTGTGGATTTCTATACTAGATAAATTATATTAAACACGGACTTGATAAGTGGGGAATTTAAACACCTGTGACATGTTAGTAATAAACCCCATCAATTCATTCATGAAGAATATATTCAAAATACATGAAAGTCATTTGAAATTTTAATGAACAAGAAATGTTCACATACATTTGCTTGGTGAAAATGTATATGATTAACTGAGAATTGCTTCAATTTAAGATGTCTCATTGCCTTTCATTTAATACAAGCACTGAAACTCTGGTACCTAGCGCATAATTTTTACCGTGGTATACATCATGAAGTTCATTTCTTCATGCTTTTTAGTACAGTCTGTCAAATTCACACTGACATCTTCTTATCTGTTTAGAACACATGTCATATGGCATTTTATTTATGAATCAAATATAAAGAATTGTTGTTAAGACTCAAATTCTGCTGTACTCTTCCCTATCTTTGCATAATTGTACATGCTATAAATTCTATATGATTTTCCTTTCCATCTATGCATTAAAAAGGCTACCCTTCTTCAACACTTGATTGTCAATAGCAGGTACTTCATCCTATATCATACTGTAGATTATTTCCTACCTCTATAACAGTATGTTTCAACACTATGTGTACTTTTGTCCACTATTATTAAGCTATCCTAGAATTTATGGTAAAAGATCTCTGAGGAAAAAGTGTTCCAATGTACTTATATTTGAAGCTTATATAAGTGGTTCAATGTGTTCATGATGAATGAAATGAAATGGGTGGAGAAGAAAAGAAAGAAAATATTTTTCAGTGGATTATGACCCTTGTATGCTTTGAAATCATTGTGTTACAGCAAGGTAATTTATTCATCTCTTTAAAGATATCTTTTAAAACTCTCACATTTTATGTATTCTCCACTACTTCCTTTTTAGGGTGCATTTTCTTTTATAATTTATAATTGGCTTTGTAATTGCAGATGCCTTTTCTGTTACTTGAATTTCACAATGCATGACACGGAATGAGTGTGATAAATACAGATGAAAGCTAACTGATACTGTCCACTGATTTAATGGCAGATATGCCAAAGAAGGCAGCACATAGTACACATTTACTCTTGTTGATAGAAAAGGATTGTCACATCTGAATCTAGATGCAGAACAATAGACAAATATTTAAATTCAAGAAGGAGGAAAAAATGCATATATAAATCCTCACACTTTCTCAAACTAAATGCTATTAACAAACAGTTGTATAGAAAGCAGGTAAGGGGTTTTGTTTTGCTTTGTGTTTAAAACTTTAAACATATTACATATTACCAAAGGATGAAATATAGTATCATAGAGATATTAAAACAAAATCTGTTATACTTTTCATAAAACAATTGTTTTATGGAAAGTGACATGAGCCTTTGATATTTGTAATTATATTTGAGCATTAGTAGATATAGACTATTATATTCATAAGAAGTATTTTGATAATATACTTACTGCAGTTACCACTGTGAACATAGATATTATCCAGACATAAAGGATCTCATACTCATTGAGTTCCAACTATGCTCAAGTTATGCCTAAGATATTTCTATGGATGTTAGAAAAACTGAGGAAGAAAACTAATAAACCTCTTCTTTTCATATGCTTAGACCTAATAATTATATGGTTGGAAATGCTATAAATTAAAAAAAAACATACATTTTTTCAGATGGATCAGGGAAGTTCTTTTGACTTAGGAATATATTTATGTTTGATATAAAGACAAAATCATTGATTATAGAAGGTATTGAACATATTTGAATGGAAATTAAAATTCCAACAAACAAACAATGGGGTCTGATTTTCACACAAATCACAATTAAAAGAAAAAACAACATCAAAGAGAAGGTATCAGTAAATCATATAGTTTGGCACCTCTGCAAAAATAATCACATGAGGAAGAATGAAATTGTGTCCTTCACAACACCATGGTTGGAACTAGAGAAAATTATGCTTAAAAAGTTCAAATACTTTTAACTTTAACCATAGGGAGTTCTTTAATTTGCCTCCTCTGTCCATTTGATATGCTTCCATCTTTGTGGATTTGATTGTACTGATTTTTTATAGGAGAATTAAAATGAGAAAAAGTATGTTTTATATTTTTAGTGGGATATGATTTACATATACTAAATACACAAATATTGTTTCTTGGTCAAGTTTTATGCAGATTTCATATACTCATGTAACTGTGACATAAAACGAGATACAAAATATTTTAGTCAGCCCAGAAAATTTTTCTCATGACCTTTTTCTGTTCAGATTTCTGTCAACAAAGATTGTTCTTTATTTTTTTCTTTATTTTTTATTGCTTTCTTTTTTAATTTGTTCTGATTAGTTATACATGAGAATAGAATGCATTTTGACATATAGTGCACAAATGGAACACAACTTCTCATTCTTCTGGCTCCACATAGTGCAGAGTCACACTGGTAGTGTAATCATTCATGTATAGAAGGTAATAATGTCCCTCGCATTCCACTGTCCTTCCCATCCCCACACCTTCTCCTCATTCCCTCACTCCCCTCTGCACAATCCAAAGTTCCTTCATTAGAGTTTGATAACCTGTAAGTCATGCAAAAACCTTTGTCATATAATCAAGTATATGCTCAAACTGATTCAATGTAGACATTCACTTTAACTTACATAGCATTGAAACATAATTTTAATAAAAATTTTAATTTTATTTACCAGATTATATCATTAAATGAATTGCTTACTATAATTTAACTGAAGTTATATATACTAGCATATACATTTAAATTTTTAAATATGTGAAAGCAAATCATAATAACTTAAAAACTTTTAACAAAAGACAAATTACTGCACTTTTTTATGACTAGATGTTTAACCATACAGAATTTTCATCTACATTCCTGAGGGTTGAGGTTCAGTTAAACTCAAAATCTGTGATGCCAAATCCAATTTCTATCATGTTTTAGGCTCATGTGTATTTCGTTAGAAATTTAGATTCATCTACCTTTCAGATTTTCTCACAGTTTGCTAATTAAAGAGTTGCTTAAAAAATGCTTTTTGATATCATGAGCCTTGGGATCCTTTTAAAATGATCATTCATGAACTGTATCTTTGTCCCATACAGAAACCTAATGTGTCTGTGTGTGTATGTTTAAATAAGAGTAAAAGAAAATTCAACCTGAATATTAATGTATGTTATTTCTATTATTTGAAATTGTATTTTAACTTAAGGAGAAGTAAATTTACTTTCCAATTTTCCCCATAACATTAAAAATCTGAAATGTTGACTTATTTGCATATCATGCAATTAATTTTAACTCTAAGAAAAATGTTGACAAATACTTGCAAGATATGTTACACAACTCAGAAATAGGTAATCCAAAATTCAAAGATATCCTTTATATTTTGCCAAGAATCAAAATGGCTTTTGTATTATGTAGAAGTAAAATGTCTTTAATGAGCCAAACAAGCAAAAGTAAATTTTCTAAACAGATATTTTCAATGAAATGTTATCTGATTTTTTGTTCATTTCTTCTTCTTATTCGTTTATATTTACACCACAATTTCACATACTTGCATAAAATATATTGCATTAAAAGCATTTTCTGATACATGGATTCTTCTATTTACAGACTTTATTAAGTAAAGTTTCATGTAAGTTAAGAATTTTGTACAGTAGAGTTAATTTTATATATGTAGGGATTAGTGAATCAAAGTTCAACATTTTCTGTAAAAAAGGTTGTATTGAAACAATACAGATAATAAAGTAACATGAATGTAAAATAACAGTTTTCATCCCTCTCTCCTTGGTACTCAAACCTAGATGTACACAAATATACACACATAAACACCAAGAAACTCCCCCTACACTGTACACAATATACATACAACAGATTGCACAATAAATGAATGTTTCTTAATAAATAAACTGCATTCTAATTAATCCTCATGTTTCTTTAACTAGGAAAGTAATTATAAATACATTTCTTACTTTCATACCTTTGTCTATAAAAATAGGTGGTAACTGAGCATGGACTAAAGATAAGTAATTAAGTAATCTTTTTTTTATTTCTAGGTGATACATGTTATGGTATTTTCCACAGTAATTATTTCCGTGGTTTTTTCATAAGGAAACGAGTAATTGTTTCTTTTGTGGGCTTTAAAAAGAAAACATACTATAAAATGAACACTGGAAAAAAAAAATGGTAGTAATCCGAAATGCAAATTACCCACACTTCCAGCACCTCATAAATCAGTGTATTTAGTTTTCCTTTCAACTTCTGGTCCTTATTCATCTGCATATTTGTTATCATGTATTTGTACAAAAATTACAGAAATAATTTGATATTCTCTATGTCATGTTCTTGTTTTTCAGGTGTTCCTGGTTAATCAGCTTCCCCAGGGTGACATTTCCTCTTCAATCTAATTTATGTCAAAGTTGAATCTTAGACATCATCTGATGTTCAGTCAGCTTCTCCTGGCAGCTCCTACAAGATGGATGGCAGGAGCAGGCCCATGGAATGTGCCAGAAGAGTCAGGGTCAGAGGACTGCCTGATGGGAGGAACTCTGCCAGAGAACAATCTCAGAGTTTAGACAATTCTTTCCCTTTTCTTATACCTGAATCCAGTCCAGGATAGTTCCCAAGCATTCCTTTCAAAAGTGGATTCTCAACTATTCTCCTACAGGTAAGTGCTGTGTTAAGCTTCCTTGGTTGAGGTGATCATGCCTCCCGGAAATCTCCAGGCCCATTGCATCATAAAGAAGGCTAAGTGACAAGTGGTCACTTGAGAGTCAGTTATGAGACATGTTTCAGCAGGTCTGTGACCATCACGATCGTGATAGCTATGCCGTTTCTCTCCTATACAGTGCACTTTCCAGTTCCTGCATTTTTGTTTCTCTTCATCTATCTCCTATTTCTTTATGTTCCCAGTATTCTACTTAATATAGCTAATATGAACAACTTAGCCACTTGATCCCCTATTACTTTCCAATTTTTTGTCAAGATACATTCATATAAACATAAAACATCCTTATGTAGATAGCATTGAATTTTAAAATTTTTATTTTATAGAAAGATAAACTCTTCCTCACATTTCTCTGCACCGTAAGTTGTGTGTATGAATACAACATGATGCTTCTTCTACAGTGACACCTTCAGGTCAATTTCAATGGCACCACAGTATACTCTAGTAAGGTTATTGATGTAGAACAGATGAGACTGGACAGATGAGACTGGACAGATGAGGCTGGACACATGAGGGATTTTTAGAAAGCAGGTTTATTGGTTGCAGGGTCCAGAGAAGTTATTGTCTAAATTTCTCTGGACCATGAATCTGGAAATTCTTTAAACATATGCCCAGTGGTAAGAGGGGTATGAAGGTTTACATGACAAATGCTTTTTGTTCCATTTTTTTTAAGTCTAGACAGAGGTTTTACAAGGTTCTCATATTCTTGTCGTCTCCTCCTCCTCCTCCTCATCCTTGTTTTGTTTTCAAACCTTGCATTTACAAAGAAGAAGCTACAAATGCCCTCTGCAGAAGTTTTCGCTGCTATCCTGTGTAAAAGTCTTTCTGACAAGAAAAGAAGCTCAATTAAGGGGAGGGGTTAGAGAAACTTATATGTTATAAATATCATAGGGGGTCACTTTGGTGGCAGTGCCTGATCTGCTACATTCCCCCCTTTGAGGATTGTTATTTAATTATTTAAATCAACAATTATTATCATCCTCTGGGCTTAAAGTTTCATATAATGTCATAATCTTAGTTTTTGTCTTTCTTTCAATAGCGTTTCTACAGTAGGCCTAATAGTTCCAATGTAAAGGGGAGCCAAACATGAGAGCAATAAACGGGTTAACAGATTAATACCTATTAGGCCAATTAAGCTTTTGAATCTACCAAGAGTAGAAAACCATAGGAGGTCAAAGGCTGTAGCAGTTTGATTAGTAATAATTTCCAGTACAGTTTGTAAGTGAATAACCCAGTTTAGCATTATAGACTAGAGTTTTATTGGCCCAATTGTCATCCTGTTCCTAGGTAGCAGGACCATAAGTGACAATAATCTTCTGTGGTGACCAGTTATCTTTACCTCAAGTTTGTTCACCTCCTAGATTAAGTTTCTAATGGACCTTATTTTTTTCCTAGCCTTAGATCTTCATACAAGGCAATCCCTAAGTCTTTTCAGTTTATCTTCCACTGTGTGTTGATCAACCAGTCCCTGAGTGGCTGAAGTAGGGCTGTTGCTTCCTCAAACTTTGGTTGTGTGTGGCTACAGCAGGGCTGTTGTCCTTCTAATCCTCAAGCTTCTCCAGTGTTTCCTTCCTTGAGATGGTCAGCTTAGGGATGCACAGGGTCTGGAGTGCTCTCCCAGTTCACAGCTGTAAACTTGAGCCTGGTGTAATGAATCTAGGGAACTATCTCTGCAAACTTTGCCAGAGTTGGGGTGGATAAAATAACAGTGAGAGTACCCTTCCAAAGAGGTTTTAAGTTAAAGGTTGAATGTTCCATTCTTTGACCCAGACTGAATAGCCAGGCTTGAAGGAGTGTGCATCTGTGATCAAATGTACTGGCAATTTTTCCCTGACCATTGGATGAGAGTCTGTAAGTTTGCCCTAAAGCTTAACCTGTTGTCTTAATGCTAATTCTCCTATTTCCTTTAAGTCTACCTGCAATTCCCTTACAAGTGAGGGAGATCTCCCATACCTTATCTCATAGAGACAGAATCCAGTCCTTTTAGTGGGGAAGGATCTAATCCTTAACAGTGCAATATGGAGGATTTCATCCCAATGTACGTGAATTTCTTGACAGTTTATCCAATTGAACCTTTAAAGTCCTGTTCATTGTTTTTTAAATTGTTCTAATCAGTTATACATGATAGTAGAATGTACTTTGAGACATCATACATAGATGAAGTATAATTTCTCATTCTTCTGGTTGTACATGATTAGAATCCCATCATCTATATAGTTATATATGTACATAGGGTAATAATGTCCATCTCATTACACCATTCTTCCCAGCACCAAAGACCCTCCCCTCCCTCACTCCCCTCTACACAATTCAAAGTTCCTTCTTTGTTCCCTAGCCCCCTCCATTATGAATTGGCATCCCTTTATCAGAGAAAACATTTGGCCTTTGGTTTTGGGGGTTTGGCCTATTTCACTTATCATGATATTCTCCAGCTCCATCCATTTACTTGCAAATGCTGTAATTTCATTCTTCTTTGAGGTTGAGTAGTATTCCATTGTGTATATATACCACATTTTATCCATTTAGCTGTTGATGGGCACCTAGATTGGTTCTACAGTTTAGCTATTGTGAGTTCAGCTGCTATAAACACTGATGTGGCTGCATCACTGTACTATGCTGATTTTAAGTCCTTTGGGTATAAACCAAGGAGTGGGATAACTGAGTCAAATGGAGGTTCCATTCCGAGTTTTCTGAGGAATCCCCATACTATTTTCCATAATGGTTAAACCAACTTGCATTCCCAAGAGAAATGTATGACTTTACCTTTTTCTCCATATCTTTGTCAACACTTATTATTGCTTGTATTCTTGATGATTGCAATTTTGACTGGAGTGAGATAAAAGCTTAGAGTACTTTTGTTTTGCATTTCTCTAATTGCTAGAGAAAATGGACTTTTTTTCATATATTTGTTGATCAACTGCGTTTCTAGTTCTGGGAATTGTCTGTTCAATTCCTTAGTGGATTTATTGATTTTTTTTTTTCTTGCTGTGCAGTTTTTTGAGTTACTCATATATCATGGAGATTAGTGCTCTATCTGATGTGCATGTGGTAAAAATTTTCTCCCATTCTGTAGATTCTCTCTTCACATTATTGATTGGTCCCTTTGCTGAGAAGAAGCTTTTTAATTTGAATCCACCCCATTTATGGATTCTTGATTTTACTTCTAGTATTTTAGGAGTCTTGCACTTTAGGAGTTAAAGACATCAGATCCTAGGCTGATATTTTGAGGATTGGGTCTTATTTTTTATTCTATCAGGTGCAGGGTCTCTGTTCTAGTGCTTGCCTTTGATTCACTTTGAGTTCCATTTCATGCAGGGTGAGAGATAGGGGTTCAATTTCATTTTGTTACATATGACTTTCAAATTTTCCCAGCACCTTTGTTGAAGAGGCTTTTCTCTGTTGAATGTTTTTGGTGCCTTTGTCTAGTATGAGATAATGGTATTTATGTACATTTGTCTCTGTGTCTTCTATTCTGTACCATTGGTTTACAAGCCCATTTTGGTGCTAATACCATGCTATTCTGTTTCTATGGCTCTGTAGTATAGTTTAAGATATGGTATTGTGATGCCTCCTGCTTCACTTTTCTTCCTAAGGATTTCTGTGGTTATTGTAGGTCCCTTGTTTTTCCAAATGAATTTCATAATTGCTTTTACTAATTCTATGAAGATTGTCACAGGGATTGTAATAGAAATTGCACTGAATCTGTGTAACGCTTTTGGTATTACAGGACTTTTGACAATTTTTTTTATTGTAAACTAATTGGATACATATTGTTTCTCTGTTTGTACATGGAGTAAGGCATACCATTTGGGTAATCATAAATTTACATAGGGTAATGTTGTTTGATTCATTCTGTTAATTTCCCTTCCCTCCCTGTTGGGGTTTCTGGGACCCCCAGCCTTGAGCACGGTCAAGATGGCGCCTGGCACTGAGCCAAAAGCGGCCAGCTATACAGTAAACAACCAGCGAATTCCAATGATTGGCTAGTTAACGATGTGATTAGAGCATGCCCCCCTCGTTTACCTATTCTATACCTGTAGCTGTCCGCGCATTTACCTCGTGTACTCTCCCCTGATTGGTTGAAGTGTATATAAGCTTGGTGGGTGGGGGAGTAAGAGGCCGAAGCTGAAGCTGGGAGGGCGTGGAAGCTGGGAGTAAGAAGAAGCTGAGAGAAGAAGAAGCCGGGAGTAAGAGCAGAAGCTGAGGGCAGAAGCTGAGAGAAGAAGCTGAGAGCAGGAGCTGAGCGCGGAAGCTGAGAGAGAAAGAGGCTGAGAGTAGGGGTAGAAGCGGAGAAGCGGAACGACCGGCGCAGGCGAGAGTTAAGCAGAGGGAAAGAGAGCAAGAGAAAGAAAAGAGAGAAGAAACTGAGAGTAGGAGCAGAAGCTGGGAGTAGAGGCGTGCAAGCGGGCGTGAGCCGAGCGGGAGAAAGGAAGCGGCAGGAGCAGGCGAAAGCCGAGCGGGAGAAGAGTGAAGTGCAGGAGAGGGAAAGAGAGCGAGAGAAAGGGATAGATAAGAAGGAAAGAAAGGAAGACTGCACGCAATAAACTTCCAAAGCTTCAGACGTTTGTCGTGTCTCTCTCTGCGGGCAGAGGGAACGCGATACTCCCACCCCTCCCACCCCTCTTTTTCCAATATACAGTCCCTCCTTCCTCCATTCTTGTCCCCACTCCCACTCCCATTATGTGTCATCATCTGCTTATCAGTGAGATCATTTGTCCTTTGGTTTTTTGAGATTGGCTTATCTCACTTAGCATGATATTCTCCAATTTCATCCATTTGTCTGCAAATGCCATAATTTTATCATTCTTTATGGCTGAGCAATAGTCCATTGTATATATATACTCCAGTTTCTTTATCCATTCATCAATTGAAGGACATCTAGGTTGGTTCCACAATCTGGCTATTGTGAATTGAGCAGCTATGAACATTGATGTGGCTGTACCTCTGTAGTATGCTGATATTAAGTCCTTTGGGTATAGGCCAAGGAGTGGGATAGCTGGGTCAAGTGGTGGTTCCATTCCAAGTTTTCTGAGGAATCTCCATACTGCTTTCTAGAGTGGCTGCACTAATTTGCAACCCCACCAGCAATGTATGAGTGTACCTTTTTCCCCACATCCTCACCAACAAGTATTATTGCTTGTGTTCTTGATAATCGCCATTCTAATTGGGGTGAGATGGAATCTTAGGGTAATTTTGATTTGCATTTCTCTTATTACTACAGATGTAGAACATTTTTTCATATATCTGTTGATTGCTTGTACATCTTCTTCTGTGAAGTGTCTGTTCATTTCCTTAGGCCATTTGTTGATTGGATTATTTGTATTCTTGGTGTAGAGTTTTTTGAGTTCTTTATAGATTCTGAAAATTAGTGCTCTATCTGAAGTATGAGTGGCAAAGATTTTCTCCCACTCTGTAGCCTGTCTCTTCACATTACTGAGAGCTTCCTTTGCTGAGAGAAAGCTTTTTAGTTTGAATCTATCCCAGTTATTGATTCTTGCTTTTATTTCTTGTGCTATGGGTGTCCTGTTAAGGAAGTCTGATCCTAAGCCAACATGTTGAAGATTTGGATCCAATTTTTCTTCATAAGATGAAGGGTCTTTGGTCTGATTCCAAGGTCTTTGATCCATTTTGAGTTGAGTTTTGTGCAGGGTGAGAGATAGGGGTTTAGTTTCATTCTGTTGCATATGGATTTCCAGTTTTCCCAGCACCATTTGTTGAAGAGGCTATCTTTTCTCCGTTGCATATTTTTGGCCCCTTTGCCTAGTATGAGAAAATTGTATTTATTTGGGATTGTGTCTATGTCCTCTATTCTGTACCATTGATCTACCTGTCTATTTTGGTACCAATACCATGCTTTTTTTGTTACTATTGCTTTATAGTATAGTTGAAGATCTGGTATTGCGATACCCGTGCTTAGCTCTTCCTGCTAAGGATTGCTTTAGCTATTCTGGGTTTCTTATTCTTCCAGATGAATTTCATGATTGCTTGCTCTATTTCTGTAAGGTACGTCATTGGGATTTTAATTGGAATTGCATTGAATCTGTATAGCACTTTTGGTAGTATGGCCATTTTGACAATATTAATTCTTCCTATCCAAGAACATGGGAGATCTTTCCATCATCTAAGGTTTTCTTTAATTTCTTTCTTTAGTGTTCTGTAGTTCTCATTGTAGAGGTCTTTCACCTCTTTTGTGAGATTGATTCCCAAGTTTTTTTTTTTTTTTCAATGCTATTGTGAATGGGGTAGTTTTCCTAACTTCTCTTTCTGAAGATTCATCACTTATGTATAAAAATACATTGGATTTATGAGCATTGATTTTTGCAACCTGCTACTTTACTGAATTCACTTAAGAGTTCTAAAAGTTTTCTGGTGGAATTTTCGGGTTCCTCTAAATATATAATCATGTCATCAGTGAACAGGGATAGTTTGAGTTCTTCTTTTCCTATTCATATCCCTTTAATTTCTTTGGTCTGTCTAATTGCTCTGGCTAGAATTTCAAGGACGATGTTGAATAGAAGTGGTGAAAGAGGGCATCTCTGCCTTGTTCCAGTTTTTAGGGGGAAAGCTTTCAGTTTTTCACCATTTAGAATGCTATTGGCCATGGGCTTAGTGTAGAAGTCCTTTACAATGTTAAGGAATGTTCCCACTATCCCTATTTTTTTCTAGTGTTTTGTGCATGAAGGGATGCTGTATTTTACCGAGTGCTTTTTCTGCATCTATTGAAATAATCATGTGATTCTTAACTTTAAGTCTGTTGATATGGTGAATGACATTTATTGATTTCTGGGTGTTGAACCAACCTTGCATCACTGGGATAAAACCCACTTGATCGTGGTGCACTATCTTTGTAATATATTTTTGCATGTGATTTGCTAAAATTTTGTGGGTAATTTTTGCATTGATGTTCATTAAGGATATTGGTCTGAAATTTTCTTTACTTGAGGTGTCTCTGTCTGGTTTACGTATCAGGGTGATATTGGCTTCATAGAATTAGTTTGGAAGAGTTCCCTCCTCTTCTATTTTATGGAATACTTTGAGGAGTATTGGAATAAGCTCTTCTTTAAAGGTTTTTTAGAACTCAGCTGAGAACCCATCTGGTCCCAGACTTTTCTTTGTTGGTAGGCTTTTGATGACCTCTTCTATTTCATTGCTTGAATTTGATTTATTTAAGTTGTGTATGTCCTCCTGGTTCAGATTAGGTAATTCATATCTCTGTAGAAACTTGTTGATATCTTTGAGGTTTTCTCTTTCTTTGGAGTATAGATTTTCAAAATAGCTTCTAATTATGTTTTGTATTTCAGTCGTGTCTGTAGTGGTATTTTGTTGTTCATTCCGAATTTTAGTAATTTGATTTTTCTCCCTCTTTCTCTTTGTTAGTGTGGCTAAGGATTTATCAATTTTGCTTATTTTTTCAATGTACCAACTGTTTATTTTTTAATTTTTCTGATTGTTTCTTTTGTTTCAATTTTGTTGATTTCAGCTCTGATTTTAACTATTTCCTGTCTTCTACTACTTTTGGAGTTGGTCTGCTCTTCTTTTTCTAGGTCTTTGAGCTGTAGTGTTAAGTCGTTTATTTGTTGATTTTTTCTTCTTTAGTTGAATGTTTTCCATGAAATAAATCTTCCTCTAAGTACTGCTTTCATAGTGTCCCAGAGATTTTGATATGATGTGCCTTTGTTCTCGTTTACTTCTAAGAATTTTTTTTTATTTCCCTCCTGATGTCTTCTGTTATCCATTCATCATACAATAGTGTATTATTTAATCTCCAGGTGTTGGACAAGTTTCTGCTTTTTATTCTGTCATTTATTTCTAATTTCAATCCATTATGATCTGATATAATAAAAGGTAGTATCTCTATCTTCTTGTATTTGCTAACAGTAGCTTTGTGGCATAAAATATGGTCTATTTTAGAGAAGGATCCATGTGCTGCTGAGAAGAAAGTGTATTCATTCTTTGTTGTCTGATATATTCTATATATGTCTGTTAAGTCCAAATCATTGATTGTGTTATTGAGATCTATGGTTTCTTTATTCAATTTTTGTTTGGAAGATCTATTCAGTGGTGAGAGAGGTGTGTTAAAACTGCCTAGTATTATTGTGTTATGGTCTATTTGATTTCTGGAATTAAGAAGGATTTGTTTGACGTACATGGATGTGCCAATGTTCTGGGCATAGATATTTATGATTGTTATGTCTTGCTGATATATGCTTCCCTTCAGCAGTCTGTAATGTCCTTCTTTATCCCTTCCTACTAGTTTTGGCTTGAAGTCCACATTATCTGAAATGAGGATAATTACTCCAGCTTTTTTGCTGTGTCCGTGTGCATGGTATGTCTATGGGAATCTCTTTCTATGAGATGAGTCTCTTGCAGGCAGCATATTGTTGGATCTTTCTTTTTAATCCAATCTGCCAGTCTATGTCTTTTAATTGATGAGTTTAGGCCATTAACATTCAGGGTTATTATTGTGATGTAATTTGTATCCCCAGTCATTTGACTCATTTTTGTTTTTTGACATGATTTGGTTTCTCCTTTATTTGGCTATTCTTTAGGCTAGTTCCTCCCTTTGCTGATTTGCATCATTGTTTTTCATCTCTTCCTCATGGAATATTTTGCTGAGAATGTTGTGTAATGCTGGCTTTCTTTTTGTACAAACTTTTAGCTTTTGTTTATCATGGAAGGATTTTATTTTGTCGTGAAATCTGAAAGTAAGTTTTGCTGGTATAAGATTCTTGGTTGGCATCCGTTTTCTTTCAGGGTTTTATAAATGTTGTTCAAGGCCCTTCTAGCTTGTAGGGTCTGGATTGAAAAATCTGCTGATACTCTTATTGGTTTCCCCCTGAATGTAATTTGATTCTTTTCTCTTGCTACCTTTAAAATTCTGTCTTTATTTTGTATGTTAGCTATTTTCATAATAATGTGCCTTGGTGTGGGTCTGTTGTAATTTTGTATATTTGGAGTCCTGTAAGCCTCTTGTACTTGGTTTTCTATTTCATTCTTCAGATTTGGGAAATTTTCTGATATTATTTCATTGAATAGATTGTTCATTCCTTCGGTTCGTTCTCTAAGCCTTCCTCAACCCCAGTAATTCTTAAATTTGGCCTTTTCATGATATTCCATAATTCTTGTAGGTTATGTTCATGATTTCTTACCATCTTCTCTGTTTGGTCAATTTTTTTTCAAGATTAAATATTTTGTCTTCAATGTCTGAGGTTCTTCTTCTAGGTGTTCTATCCTTTTGGTTATGCTTTCTATGGAGTTTTTAACTTGGTTTATTGTTTCCTTCATTTCAAGGATTTCTGTTTGTTTGTTTTTTTTTCAGTATCTCTAACTCTTTATTGAAATGATCTCTTGCTTCCCCTATTTGCTCTTTTAACTTTTGATTGGTGCGATCATTTAATGCCTGCATTTGCTCTTTCATCTCCTCGTTTGCTTCACTGATTGTTTTAATTATGTACATTCTGAACTCCCTTTCTGACATTTTTTTCTGCTGTGCTGTCATTGGGTTTTATTGATATAGTATAGGTTTTTTTGGGACATTTTCTTCCCTTGTTTTCTCATATTGGTCAGATATCAGTGGGACTCTGAGATATTGCAGATTTCCTCTATTGGCTTATAGTGTCCCTGTAGATTTCCAGTATATCACCTCCCAACCTTCAGTAGCCTGAAATCTTGGAGGAACTTGATAATGCAGTGCTTCAGAAGAGAGCTGCCCCTGGTCCGCTGCTGGGTCCAGGGCTGGGGGCTGGTTTTGCATGGAAATCCTCTCACTGGGCAGGCCTGCTCTGAGAAGCTGGCTGTAGACAGGTCCTGTCGCCGCCAGAGGGAACCCGGCTGCTCAGTGAAAGCCTCTTGCTGTCCTGCCTTAGTCCCAGAAGCCGCCTGCAGGCTGGGGACGGCTGCTGGGTTCAGGGCTTGCGGTTGGCTCTGTGCAGAAAAGCTCTCACTGGGCGGGCCTGCTCCAAGAAGCTGACTGTGGACCCCACCTGCCACTGGAGGGAGCCAGGCTGCTCGGGAAAACCTCTTGCTGTCCTGCCCTGGTCCCAGAAGCCTCCTGCGGGCTGGGGACTGCTGCTGGGTCTGGGGCTTGGGGTTGGCTCTGTGCAGAAAAACTCTCACTGGGCAGGCCTGCTCCAAGAAGCTGGCTGTGGATCTCACTTCTGCTAGAGGGAGCAGGACTTCTTGGGGAAGACTCTCGCTGCCCTACCCTACTCTGAGAAGCTGCCCACTGAAGCCTGCCGCCCAGGCCGAGCTTCACCCGGTGGGAGAGACTCACCCTGTGGCTCTATGTTGGTCCAAGTCTCCCAATACCTCCTCTTCCTGAATCCTGAGTTCTGGAGCTATGGGAGATGCAGTCTCCCTCTAGACCGCCATCTTGGATCTCTCCAGAATTTTGACAATATTAATTCTGCATATCCAAGAACATGGGAGGTCTTTCCATCTTCTAAGGTCTTCTTCAATTTCTTTCTTTAGTGTTCTGCACTTTTCATTGCAGAGAGCTTTCCCCTTTTTTGGTACATTGATTTTCATATTTTTTTTTTTTAGGCTATTGTGAATGGGGTAGTTTTACAAATTTCTCTTTCAGTACATTTACCTATTCATTCTTTTAAATTTATCAGAATTTTGTGGCCCCTAGGTTGTATATAATTTGCATCTAATATTTAAACTCTTGGCTAATAATTGTATCACCTCTGCCAGAAAAGCTGGCCCACTGTATGAGCCAATGCTTATTGGGATGCCAAATCTGGCAATAATTTTCCAGAGGAGCATCCTGGCTACCTCTCTAGGCTTATCAGTGTGGGTTGGAAAGGCTTTTATCTAGCCAGAATAAGAGTAGACAAAAACCAAAAGGTATCTAGTGCCCCATGAGTGTGGTAGTTCAGTAAAGTTTACCTTCAGTTTCTCAAAAGGAGTTCCTCTTATAGTTTGGAATCCCAGTGGAAGCCTGGGCCCTGGCATGAGTTTTTATAGGCACAAGTTTTGCCCTCTTCACAGATCACCTAGGGAGTGCTTGTGAGTGAGGGGATGTAGACATGCTGACCCAGAACAGTCTTAAGTGCCATTTGGCCAAGGTGTGCTCCCTGTGGATCAGAGCAGGGCTAAAATCACAGGGATGGCTATTTGGCCATCAGAAAATCTCCACCATCCTGTTTGGTTTGCTTTTTTGTAAGCTGCAAATTTTACTTCTTGGACTACTCTCCAGTTGCCCTGAGCAAACAGAGTGTTCCCCTTTTGGTGACCTTGGCAATGCATAACCACAAATATTTTGAGTGCCTATTACTGGATCTAGAAGATTAAGAATTTTCTGTCCACATTTTATGCCTTTTTCTCCTGATTTAATTAGCCCCTTTTTCTTATATTAGTCTCTGTGAACATAAAGAGTGGTGAAGACATGATCTGAGTCTGTGTAAATACTGACACAGATTTCTTTTGCCAATTGGAGTTCTCAGATCAGAGCAGTAGTTCTGCTGAATTTCCCCCAAGCAGAGGCTTTGCCCCAATGGTGGAGTCCAGAGTGACCACCATATGTCCGGTAAGACATACTCTGTTATCTATGAAACTGCTTGTATCTGTGAAGGTTTCCACATCAGGGTCCTTAAGGGGCTGGTCTAGTCAGGTGCAGTCTATTGGAGAACATGTTATGACCTCAATGCTGTTGAGTTGCCCAGTTCCAATGGGTAGCAGTTTTGCTGGGTTTAGATTCTGGACAACTTCAGTGTGAATGTGTAGATTTCATATAACATACCTTGGTATCTGGCCATACTCAACATTAGTCAGCCAGTATTTTCCTTTGTACCCCAACAGTGTCAGTACAGAGTGTCAGTTCCTGTCTCATAATCAGCTTGCCAGGCTCTATCACCAGAAGGACTGTGACTGCAAGGGACCATAGTCAAGGTGACCAGAGGTGAACCATAGAGTCTAGATGTTTAGAAAGATAGGCCACTGGATGATGCCATGTCTCCAGAATTTGAGTTAGGACCCCCTACAGCTATTCCAGACCATGTATGGACATACAGGGAGAAAGACTTTGTGAGATCAGGGAATCCTAGTCCAGGTGTATTGGTGAGTGCTTGTTTAATGTTCTCAAAAGCTTTTTTTTTTTTTTCTTTTTCTTTTTCTTTTTCTTACATTGGTCTCCAAATCAGGGGAAACTGTTCTCACCTCTTTGTGGTCTCATAGAGGGGTTTGGCCATAATTGTAAAATTAGGGATCCATATCCAGCAGAATTCGGCAGCACTCAGGAACTCTCAGATCTGGTGGTTTGAACAGGGTTCAAGAATTGAGCAAACTGTCTGTTTTCTCTTGGGGCCAAGTTGCCATTGTCTGTGAATCAGATAGAAACCAAGGTACTTGAATTTTTCTTGACTGATGTGGCCAGACTTTGTAACCAGTTTCATATAGGAGAATGACAACCAGTTTTGTCCCCTTCCTGCAGTTTCCTCGGGTTGCTTTGCCTAGCTACAGATCATCTACATATTAGAGCGATGTGTATCTACATCAAAGGCTAGCATCCACATCATTTTGTAGGAAAGGCTCTTAAATCAGAAGCCAGCATCATCCCAAAAATGGTTGGTGAGTTTTTTTAAGTCCTGTGACAGCCTGGTCCAGGTCAGCTTGTCTTTAGTTGGGGACATCTTTCCTTCCATTGGCCCTCTAGATGACAGTAGACATACTGGTTTTGTCTCAGCCTTGTCCCTGGAAAAGGTGGTCCTTCCATCTAGACCTTCCTTTGGCCCTTGTATCTGGCCCCAATTTTGGTATTTGTTTTGAATTTTTCCTGGTAGAAACCACACCTGCTTTGGTGACTTCTGGGTTTGTGGTGATGGTTACCACAAGGAGATGGATATTCATCTTTTAGTTTGCTGTTCATTGAGCCTCCTGGTGTCCGCTGATGAACACTATGGTGGCCATTTCAATTAGCTCACTGGCATTCTTTCCAGAAAAGTCCAGCAAAATTTTTGGAGTTTTGTCAAATGTTTCTCTGGGCTTCTCTGTAGCCAATAAACTTACTTGCTAGAAAACCTTTGGGTGTCCAACCTCATCTGTCCAGTCTCATCTGTTCTACATCAATAACCTTACTAGAGTATACTGTGGTGCCATTGAAATTGACCTGAAGGTGTCACTGTAGAAGAAGCATCATGTTGTATTTATTCATAAACACACAACTTACAGTGCAGAGAAATGTGAGAAAGGGTTTATCTTTCTATAAAATAAGCATTGAACTTTAAAATTTTACCTATATTAGGATGTTGTATGTTTATATGAATGTATCTTGACAAAAAATTGGAAAGTAATAGGGGATCAAGTGGCTAAGTTGTTCATATTAGCTATATTAAGTAGAATACTGGGAACATAAAGAAATAGGAGATAGATGAAGAGAAACAAAAATGCAGGAACTGGAAAGTGCACTGTATAGGGGAGAAACGGCATAGCTATCACGATCGTGATGGTCACAGACCTGCTGAAACATGTCTCATAACTGACTCTCAAGTGACCACTTGTCACTTACCCTTCTTTATGATGCAATGAGCCTGGAGATTTCCGGGAGGCATGATCACCTCAACCAAGGAAGCTTAACACAGCACTTACCTGTAGGAGAATAGTTGAGAATCCATTTTTGAAAGGAATGCTTGGGAACTATCCTGGACTGGATTCAGGTATAAGAAAAGGGAAAGAATTGTCTAAACTCTGAGATTGTTCTCTGGCAGAGTTCCTCCCATCAGGCAGTCCTCTGACCCCTGACTCTTCTGGCACATTCCATGGGCCTGCTCCTGCCATCCATCTTGTAGGAGCTGCCAGGAGAAGCTGACTGAACATCAGATGATGTCTAAGACTCAACTTTGACATAAATTAGATTGAAGAGGAAATGTCACCCTGGGGAAGCTGATTAACCAGAAACACCTGAAAAACAAGAACATGACATAGAGAATATTAAATTATTTCTGTATTTTTTGTACAAGTACATGATAACAAATATGCAGATGAATAAGAACCAGAAGTTGAAAGGAAAACTAAATACACTGATTTATGAGGTGCTGGAAGTGAGGGTAATTTGCATTTCGGATTACTACCATTTTTTTTCCAGTGTTCATTTTATAGTAAGGTTTCTTTTTAAAGCCCACAAAAGAAACAATTACTTGTTTCCTTATGAAAAATCATGGGAATCATTACTGTGGAAAATACCATAACATGTATCACCTAGAAATAAAAAAAAGATTACTTAATTACTTATCTTCAGTCCATGCTCAGTTACCACCTATTTTTATAGACAAAGGTATGAAAGTAAGAAATGTATTTATACTTACTTTCCTAGTGAAAGAAACACGAGGATTAATTAGAATTCAGTTTATTTATTAAGAAACATTCATTTATTGTGCAATCTGTTGAATGTATATTGTGTACAGTGTAGGGGAGTTTCTTGGTGTTTATGTGTGTGTATTTGTGTACATCTAGGTTTGAGTACGAAGGAGAGAGGGGTGGAAACTAGAATGAATTAGAGAAAGAAAGAAAAACTGTTATTTTACATTCATGTTATATTATTATCTGTATTGTTTCAATGCAATCTTTTTCGCAGAAAAAGTTAAAAGTTTATTCACTAGTCCCTACATATATAAAATTAACTCTATGTACAAAATTCTTAACTTATATGAAACTTTATTTAGTAAGGTCTATAAATAGAAGTATGCATGTATATATGTATCTATGTATCAGAAAATGCTTTTAATGCTACATATTTTATGTAAGTCTGTAAAAGTGTGGTGTAAATATAAATGAATGAAAAGAAGGGATGAACAAATATTCAGATAAGATTTCAGCAAAAATATCTGTTTAGAAAATATATTTTATTTTTGCTTGTTTGGCTCATTGAAGACATTTTGCTTCTAACTAATACAAAAACCATTTTGATTTTTGACAAAATATGAAGGATATCTTTTCTTGAATCTTGGATTACCTATTTCTAATTTATGTAACATAACTTGCAATTGTTTCTTAACCTTTTCTTAGAGCCAGAATTAATGTTATGACATGCATATAGATGAAACATATTATGAATATTTCAGAAACTTAATGTTATGGGAAAAAAATGGAAATTATACTTCTCCCTAAGTTAAAATATAATTAAATTTCAAATAATAGAAATAATATACATAATATTCAAGTTGAATTTTCTTTTACTCCTATTTAAACATATGCACACAGATATATTAGGTTTCTTTGTAGGACAAAGATACAGTTTATGAATGATCATTTTAAAAGATTCCCATGTCTCTTGATGTCAAAAAGCATTTTTAAAGTAACCTTTTAATTAGCGAGCTGTAAGTGAATCCAAAAGATAGATAAATCTAAATTTCTAATGAAATACACATGAAAAACTCACCTGGGCTCAGGCACCCAAACGCCTATCCCAAAACTCAGCAATCCAAGATTTGAACAGATCCTCTTTTCTCTTGTACATTAAAACAGCAGAATGACTGGAATTTTGGTTTAGAGTTCTGGAGAATGTGCTGTTTGAGAGGAAATTTAATTTAGTTTGGTAACATAAAGATAAGAAAGAAATTGTTTTTTCAAGATGGCGGACTAGAGGGTGGCTGCATTTCATGTTGCTCCAGAACTCAGGATTCAAAAGAGGAGATATTGAGAGACTTGGGATCAACTCAAAGCCACCAGGTGAGTCTCTCCCATTGGGGAGACGTCCCAGATAGGGCAGTAGTACCAGAATGCAGGGAAATACACATGAGCCTAAAACATAATAGAAATTGCACTTGGCGTCACAAATTTGAGTTTAGTTGAACCCCAGCCCTCAGGAATGTAGATGAAAATTCTGTATGGTTACACAATTTGTCATAAAAAATGCAGTAATTTGTCTTTTGTATTGAAAGTTTTAAGTTATAACTTTAAGATTTGCTTTGATATAGTTAAATTTAAATGTATATTCTAGTATCTATAACATCAATTAAAGTATAAGAAGCAATTCATTTAATTATATAATCTATTAAATAAAATTATAATTTTTATTAAAATTATGTTCCAATCCTATGTAAATAAATGTGAATGTCTATATTGAATCAGTTTGATCATATACTTGAATCTACAACAAAGATTTTTGCATGGCTTATACTTTGTGGAACTCTATTGCAGTGAAAAATTTCAATCAACTACCTCACAGAAATGTCTCTTTAAACTTAAAGGTTTTTCACAATGGAAACATATATATTGTAAAATTTTGCTAGGTTTTTATAAAGCTACTGGAAATCTGGTATAAATGACTGAAACAATTCATGAGAGGGTGTTGTCTATTAAAAAAGTCTTCAAATAATCACAAATAAAGCATCTTCAATAAAAACCAAGACACAATTAAACAAACAAACAAACAAAAAACAACCAAACAAAATAAGGGAGAGAATATCAAAAGTGATTTTGCTAAACTGTGAAATACTGTTTCTTAAAAGTCACTATTTCAGTTTCTTAAATTGCATTTACTATTCCATACCTTTTACTTTTTGAGTTTAGAATTTCAAATCTATGTAATATGATCTAGCCATACTATGTATTTTAGAATATAACCATTTTGCCAGGTTGATACCAAATACATGCACACTTTAGTAGAGGATAAAAACTGACAATTATGTGAAGAGAGATTACCTTACCTGTCTTATTATCTCTTTATACAAGAATATTTATTTGATAATAGTCATTCTAATTGGGGTGAGATGAAATCTTAGGGTAGTTTTGATTTGCATTTCTCTTATTACTATAGATGTTGCAAAAATAACTGTTGGCAAGGATGTGGGGAAAATGGTGCATACATACCTTGCGGGTGGGGTTGAAAATTGGTGCAGCCACTCTGGAAAGCAGTATGGAGATTCCTTAGAAAACTTGGAATGGAACCACCATTTGGCCCATGTATCCCACTCCTTGACCTATACACAAAGGACTTAAAATCAGCATACTACAGTGACACAGCTACATCAATGTTTATAGCAGCTCAATTCACAATAGATAGATTGTGAACCAACCTATATGCCCTTCAATAGATGAATTCATAAATAAACTGTGGTATATATACACCACAGAATATTATGCAGCCAAGAAGAAGAAGAAAATTATGGCATTTGCAGGTAAATGGATGTAGTTGGTGAATATCATGCTACGTGAAACAAGTCAATCCCAAAAAACCAAATGCCGAATAGTTTCTCTGATAAGTGAATGATATACATAATGGGGATGGGGATGGGGTAAGGGAAGAATAGAGGAAGAATGGATTATGTAGAGGGAAATGAGGGTTGAGGTGGGGACAGGGGAAAGGAAAGAAAATAGAATGAGACAAATATCATTACCTTATGTGCATGTATGATCACACAGTGTAACCCTACTTTGTGTATAACCAGAGAAATGAAAGTTGTATCCCATTTGTGTACAATGAATGAAAAAAATTTAAAAAAATTTTAAAAATACCACTAAAAAATATTTCTTTGAATGTCTTGAGAAAATAATGTTTCCTACATATATTGATAGTACACATCCTGTCTCTATGATTTATCTTCTTAATGTAAAATTATGTGACTGTGATATATGAGTGCCCATGAAATATTTCCTAATCATATTTTTATTTTCAAAAATTTCAGGAAGTTATTTCTGAGAGACATAAAAGAAAATAAGGTTGACAAAATTTGGCTGATGGGACACAAAGTAAAGTGTAAAACAGAAGGGAAGTGTAGAGAATTGGGAACTAATCATGAGTGAAACTCATTGTAAGTGAGACACTTAATAACATAACTCTTCATATTTGTGATAAATAAATCTCTGAGTTACTGTTATGCTTTAGATCTGAGGTGTCCCCACAAAATTCCTGTTAATCCAGAATTATTCAAATCTAAAATGATTAGATAATGAAAGATGCAACCTAATCAGTTAGGTGTGAATGGAGTGAGAAGATAGTAACTGTGGGCAGTTGGGGTGTGGCTGGAGGAGGTGGATCATAGGAAAGTCCTGAAAAGGTGCATCTTCCCTCTGGTTCCTCCCACCTCTGCTTCCTAACCCTACCATGAGCTTTCCTACCCTGTGCCCTTCTTTCATGATGTGCTGCCTTATCCGGGAGCCTATTGCTTAGTTGGCCATCTGTGGATGAATACGTCTGAAATCATTATCCTCAAATGAGATTTTCCTCCTCTAAGTTGTTCTTGTCAGGTATTTTGGTCAGAGTGAAGCAAAAGCTAACTAAAACAATTGCATATATTTGTTAAAGAATATATATAAAAGAGCACAGTATAGAAGATATTTACTAATTATAAATACACAGTATTTATGCCAAGAAAAGATACTGATTTATCAGATTTGCAATAAATTTTAGTAGGATTAATATTGATAAAACGGTTTCTAGTAATTTCTACAGAAAAAGTATGTATTTATATAATTTATTTTTGTGTTTACATTTCTTTCTAATTTCTGATTTCCACTACATATTAAAATATTTTGTGAGTTTTTTATACTGACCGTAGATTTGGTTTCCATCGACAAAAACTAGAATGATCGTGTAATGGTTTAGATATGAGGTATTCCCTCAAAAACTCATGTGTGAGAGAATTTAAGATAGTTCAGAGGTGAAATGATTGAGCTAGGAGTGCTTCAACCTAATCAGTGCATTAATCCACAGATATGACTAACTGGGCAGTAACTGTAGGCAGGTAGGGTATGGCTAAAGGAGGTCTGTCACTGGGGTTATACATTTAGGGTATTTATTTTGTGCATAGTGAGTGGATCTCTCTGTGTTTTTTGATTGCTGTGTCCTGATCTATTCTCTTCCTTCACACTTCCACTATGATGTTCTGCCTCAACTCTGGCCCAGCAGGATGAAGCCAGCAGTCTATGGACAGAGCCCTAAAAAAAGGTTAAGTGCCAAATTAACTCTTCTCCTCTAAAATTTTTCTTGTCAGGTCTTTTGGTCACAGCAGAGAAAAAGTTGACTAAAATAGATTGAATAGTATTGTATGCATTTTCTTCTCTTATTTCTCCATTGAATAGTATCTTGAGATTCATGTAAACAATCAATTAATTCTATTTCATTCTAATTTATGAACAGGCCACGATATGCACAGCATGGTGTATTTTTTGTTTTGATTGATATCTTCTCTGGCTTAAAGGTTTTGGCTCTCACAAGTTTAATTATTATAGAATTTCATGCATAACTTCTGGTATACAAATTAAGACCTCCTCCCTTCCCAGTTGTACATTCTAAAAAATATGAGTATCTAGAAACAAGGTATTGTCAAATAATTTTTCAAAGCATATGTCTCTACTAGTAACATAGTCCTTTTTGTTTGCTTTATTAAAAAAAAAATCTTGTTTATAATAGAAATGTTGTGACTATATTTATACTACTCAGTGTAAATTCAGCATAACAAGTTTTCTTACAATTTTTGGCCATTTGTATTTCCTCTCCTCAAGAAACTGTAAAATGTGTGTGTGTATATGTATATATAAATATAATATTTGGAGGTAAACCCTCTGTTAGATATGTGTGGCATATGTATTTTTTCTGGTTTGTGGCTTGTATTCCAACTTTCTTTATTATGTTCTTAATTAATAAATATTATTAATTTAGAAATAAAGAATTTACTAATTTCCATTCGTTTTCATCCTTCACTAACTCAGTAGCATGAATATATATAGATGTCGACTTGTTGATATGTGCTATATATTAAATATATTGTGTATAGATCATATATGTGAAGTATATGCTTTAAAATTGGATAGATTTTTCTTTCACATTTGTATAATAAATTCATACCTAATCATGATGTTTGTGGTGCAATCTTTATATTAGGGTCACCTATTAGCTACTCAACCCTAGGAAAGGCTTTCAAGTTTTTCTTAATCTTTTATCTCTCTTGCTCAGCACACACATCTCTCTTATATTCAAATTTTGAATCATCAGGGTTTAGCAGAAACCCTCAAAGGTGGAAAGCCAGCATTTGAATTTCCTTACTTCCCAGAAATTCCCATTTTCACTATTGGTTTGGCTTTTGCTATAGTCTCAGTGGGGTAACACTACATTCAAATGAGATATCCTCATCTTCCGTAGAATTTGTAGCTCTTTTAGTGGGAGTGTTATCCAGAGTACTTACATAATTTGGTCTTATTTTATAAAATAGACTTCTATATTCATTAATATCACCACATTTAATCCATATATAAATATAACAAGCTTATCAGAGGACATTGCTAGAACAGATACAAAATATGTATACATATAACTAAAATCAAAGAAAAATACATTAACAAAATATTAATTATACTTAACAAACTATTGAAAACAACAAATAAAATGATTTTAATGAAATTATTTCCAATAGAAAAATTTAAAAATAAATTCCATGGAAAATAATTATAATTTTAAAGTTCTGAAGAAGAAATACTTGAATCAATCTTCATCTTTGCTACTTCTGATATTCCCCCTATTATTATTGTACATGTACAAATTATTTCAATGTGACTGCAATCGACAAGATAGAGGACTTTCAAGGTCTTTTTTTCTGTGTTGATCTTCCTGATCTACTTGACACACTGTCACATGAATAATTAAATATGTTAGCAGGTATTTCCAATTTGTATTTATAACTTTCTTCCTTTTTATCTTCTTTCTGATGAAATCTTTTCGATTTAAAGAAACAAGTTAGGACAATTCCTTTGAAAATTCCACTGTGATGTATACATGAATTAGAAAAAAAAAAAAGTACCTCCAGATTTAAAACAGGGTTTTTTTTTTGTTTTGTTTTGTTTTGTTTTGTTTTGTTTGTGGTGCTGGGGATCGAACCCAGGGCCTTGTGCTTGCAAGGCAAGCACCCTACCGACTGAGCTATCTCCCCAGCCCAAAACAGGGTTTTATTAGAACATCCCACAGGCACAGTAAATATTAGTCAATGATATCCAATCAAACAAAACGTGTCTTAAGAACTCAAGATGATATTCCTCTTTCTAGTGAAAGAACAGTCATGTTATAGCAAAGTCATCTGCTTGTTTTTGTCTTATTTTGGGCCACATTACATGTTAGGGAGGAAAAAAAAGGTAGCTTCTCAGTTCTCTGGTAGGTAACCTAAGTACATGAGAAAATGATTTGTCTTTTCCTCTGAGTCCATCGCTCCCACAAGATGTTGAATATTTTGCAATGATGTTATATGCTGATTGAGATTCATAATGAAGTTTTTAAGATTTTTATTTGAAGTATAAATTGATTTCACAGAATGTGTTATTTGGTGCATTTATTTCCAAGCAATATGTACATATGGTTATATCATTTTACCTTTCTCCTAACAGTTCCTTTAACTATCATTGAAATTTTATTTTTGTAAAGCAAATCCTATGTTGATGAAAGTCTTCTCACCCTGTAGTTTTCCAGTGTCTTCAGTTTTCATGTGCTGTAGAGTGAGTGTGTGTGTGCGTGTGTATGTGTGTGTGTGTGTGCAGTGTAGAGCAAGAAGTTTGTGAATGCTCCTCTCTCCTTTCTTCTGAATATAGAGCTGGCACTTATAAACAATCACACCACAGAAAATATTACTGATTCTGATGTTTTGGTAGGCTGACAATCATTTATCATCAACGAAGAACTAGTAATTGTCACTTTGGTAAATTAATTTCTGAAAGACTAATTGCAATTGTGAAGTCAAAACCTTACTGAGATGGTTGCACAATAGTATGAAAAATAGAGTATCTAACTTTTCTATTTAAATTCCTAACATCTTATATATTCATTTATATTACTTTGCATTATTTATTCAAGATGGGTATATTTTACAAAAGGAAAACACGACATTTCACAATAAGCAAGGAAAAATATAGTATTCCTATAACTATGTAAATCAAAGATCATGAAGACATTTTACTGTTTACTATAGTCATTAGGAAGTAGAAAAAGGATTAATTCTTTCATATAGTAGCTAAGTTTATTTTTGAGTATATTTTAATTGTAGATGGACACAATACCTTTATTTTATTTATTTACTTTTATGTGGTACCAAGTATGGAACCCAGTGCCTCATATGTGCCAGGCAAGTGCTCTACCACTGAGCCACAACCCCCATTCCAGTAGATAAGTTTTTGAAAACTTCTATTGAATATGGAGAATGGGCATTTTGAAAACAGTCACTTAAATTTCTAAGGGATTCTTATGGATCTCATTTAAAAGAAAAAATTCATACTTTCGTATATTATATTTTTTCAGCAAATCTCTCCTTACAGATAGAGTTTGAAATACAACACAAGCAATTAATGTACTATGTAAAAAATTTGAATTTATATCCAGGGCTGTCATTTTATGGTATTATGACATTGTTATTATAAAATGAGGAATTGTAACTGCCTGAACCTAAATTTTCCTCAAAGAAAGAGTTGAGAAAGTATGACCTTAGTTTAAGTGAAGAATAAGGGTAGTAAAATGGGAAAAGCAGAAAAGCTAACCCAATACTGCAAGATTGATTTGACCAGTATTATAGGGAACTGTACTCTGTCTCAGAAACATCTTATGAGATTCCTTATGTAATACATCTCAGACTCTTCACCAGTGGGAATAAGTTAAAGACATACTTGCTTATCCATTCTCATACATCATTGATGAAGAGTGGAATCATGAGCTTTTAGTACACCACATTTACGAGTTTGGCATACGTAAGTATTAGGCAAGTTCTCATTGTTTCCCTGCCATAGTTTTAGTGAAGGTAGAAGTCAGGGGTATGTGACTGAGCTATAGAAGTTGTACTCGTCAGTGATACTGCTTGAACCTGCGTGGAATTGTGTAGTATAGCAGTAGCTAAAGAATGAGCTCCAGTCAAGGGGATTTTGAAGTGGTCATGAAAGTTGTCTAAACGAAGCTTATGATACTCTTCTTAGATTTCAATTTTATTTTTATAAAATTAGAAGATAACCAAGATAGAGTATACAAAACCAGGCAAAAAATGTGAATCTTGCCAATAAAACTCAAGTGGTCTTCAACTAACCTCCCATCTTTTCCAAAATTTTCCTCAGAGTTGACATTTTGTGATATACTATAACTAAATGCATGTGATGCTGATATTGTATATATATCTTCTTATTTTGTACATGCATTTTACATGAAACCTCCAAAGGAAAATTTCATGTAAAAATATCAATATAGAATTTCCACTTAATAGATTTTCAAATTACTGTCTATGCAACTCCATTGTTATAATTTTAGATAAGGTAGTTCATATTCTTTGCTACTGCATTGCTTGTAAAAATAATATGATGCTTGTTTCGTTTCATTAATCTTGAAATTCTCTGTGGGTTTCTTAGGGATCTTGGCCTGTTATTGAGTCTTAAATTTCTTGTTGAATGTTTTGAGCATCATCACCTCAAATATTTTGAAAGACTGTTCCTTTTCCATGCATAGAATCAGGAAATGACTTATCCAAAGTAAGATTCCCTTTCCCACGAGTCGCCAAACCCAAATGGTGATACAGGGATAATTATTATAAATAGACTTCTCCTGTTTAGTTTTCTGGAAATTCTGTATGTGTTTTTTAAATAACAGAATCCATTGGCAAATGGTGAAGCTGGCTCTCTTCACTCCCTGTTTCACTGGCTTTGGGACAATTTGTCAGACCACAAAGCCTGATCATTCAGAGACTAACTGCAATTACTCCTGCCCTCCTAAGTAAGTTCTCAGTTTGGAATTTATAAAATGCATCTGACCTTAGCAGTATTTAGAGGAGTTTTAAGGCCATGATTTAAGAAAAAAAATGATTTAAAAAATATATATTTTTTGTCTTTCAAGAATAAAACACTACTTTATTTGGCACACAACAGTGAAGAGGTCTTGCAACATTTGTCAGAGGTAGTCAAACAGAGCAAGCAGTTCAGTGTAAGCAATCACAAAATCTGAGCACCAACCAAACCAGAGCTCATCTTTCAGTTCCTGTAGATTAGAAGACAATATTAACTCACCCTTTCTGCTCGCTGACTTTTGCATCTCTTTATTGGTGTACTGAAAGAACAAGTACCTCTGTGGGAACTCTATGTCCTGACAACTTAATTATTTATCAAGTTTACTTGGGGCAAGTATCATCATTCATTTCTGAAATGACTTAGGCTCTTAAATTAGAAACAACAAACAAAAAACCCCTCTTTGCACAGCATGGCAAGTGCAAAGTGTCCCTTTAGTGACAAGGTTCAGTGGATCCATCCTGCCCCAGCTGTAGCTTCCCCTCCCAGACGACTGAAAATACTGTGCAATCATGGGAGGGGAACCGGGTGAGGTGTGAACAGGGCTGAACTCGCCATAGTCTTTCAAGGATCTTTGAGGGGCACTCGCCTTGACTTCCAGGCGGTTTGTGGGAACCACCTCCTTTCTTGCCACCGCTTCCCAGGGCCAAACACAGCACCCACTAGGACCTCCACCAGCTGCAGAGCTTCAGCAGCAGAGGGAGCTGTTTCCCGACTGATGTAGGGGCAAAGGCAGGTGACCCTACCAGTTTCAGGCTGCTCCTGGGGCAGCTCCACACCTTCCTGCCCAGCTCTTCATCCCGGTCATGAGGCCCGGGTCTCTGGCCCTGGGAAAGCCCAGACCCACTGTCCACCCTGCACGGCCTCACCTGCGGCTCCCGGGGAAATCGCCACATTGTCTTCTTATATTTTTAATATTATGAAATTATGTTTTGCTGAGATGAAAACTTGTCACCTTTAATGACTTTCTTCTTCAATTTTTGTAATACAGACCAAGACTCATGTAAACGATTTCCATTGCTTCTTTTTCCAGTTTCCCCCGTAATGTTTGTTACATGTGGAGAATTTATACTGACTTCACAAAAGCATATTCAGAAATTCTAAAGCACCAAAATGGTTGTGAGAAGAATTGTGAATCAAATATTGTTTCTAAACAGCTAAGTTTTACCATTTTCAGGAATAAAAACATTTTGTCTGATTCATCTATAGTAAAGGTCAAATACGGATGTACTAACATTTCACAATTTTCTATAGCTGCAATTTCCCACATAATGATATAATTGTAGCAATTACAATAATTCCTTTCATTTATATACTGGTTTATAATTATAAATTGCCTTCACTTTATTTATAATTACAAATTATTTTCACTTTTTCTATCGCCTTAAGAAATCACAATTTTAAGAGATTAATACTATCCACTTTTTTCAGAAGAAATGTCTCAGGGCTATAAAATTAACTGCTCAATCATAGCTAATAAGTCATAGATAGAAGCATTCTTTTCCTGCATGAATAAAATGAGTTAACAAGAAAATGTAATTGGTAAATAGAAACACTTTAGTTCAATAGAAGTAATGATGTGATGTGCTGAATTATTAGGATGTGCTAAGTTTGATTAAATTATAACTTATCCGCATTTCAGTTTTGAAGTGTTCTGGTTTAGATGTGGTGTCCCCCCAAAAGCTCACATGTGAGACAATGCAAGAAGGTTTGGAGGAGAAACCATATAGCTTAATTGGTGAATTAATCCCCTGACCTGGATTAACTGAGTGGTAATGGAAGTGGTAGGGTGTAGCTGGAGTAGGTGGGAATTGGGACATGGTTTTGGGGTATATATTTGTATCTGCAAGTGGACACCTCTCTCTCTGCTTTCTGATCACCATGTGAGCTGGTTCTCCCTGCCACACTCTTCCACCATGACGTTCTGCCTCACCTCCAGCCTGAGGAATGGACCTGGTATACTATGGACTAAGACCTCTGAAACTGTGAGCCCTCAAATAAACTTTCTTCCCTAAAATTGTTCTGGTCAAATCTTTTAGTCACAGTAGCAAAAAAGCTGACTAAAACAAAGTATATATGATTTCTGCTCGCATACTAACCAACAATTGACAATAAAAAATACATATATATATACATATTTATGTATATGTAGATACACACAATTATACACACACACACACACACATATACACACAGTTTTTGATCTGTAAAAGCCATTTCTGAGTGTTCAAAAATACACGTCATAGACCTGAAAAACTATTCATAAATCAGATATCTGAATAAGATTTGAATTCAGAATATATGTTAAACTGAAAACACAACAGTAAAAACAACAAAATAAAAAAAGAAAACAGGCCCAAATATTTAAAGCCTTCTAACCAAAGAATACATACAGATAGAAAATAAACATATTTAAAGATACTCAATATAAAAATCAGAATGATATACCACTACACACAGATCTAAAAACAAAAACCTAAAAATACAGAATATTGACTAGGGTCAGGAATAACTGGAAATTTAGACAATCCTGGTGGGAATGCAAAATAGTATACATACTGTGACAACCTAATTAATAGTTTTTTAGGGTTGAGAAAATTAACAAAATAGAAAATTAATCATGTGCTTACCATATGTTCAAGCAATCCTTCTCCAAGCTATATGCCAGTACAAACAAAAATTATTTTCCTATAAACCCTGTACATAAATATATAAATTTAATTTATCCATAATTTTTGCAATCTAAAAACAACCAAAATGTATTTCAACTACTCTAATCTGTGTATATCCATATGATGGAGTACACATAGAAAATAAATGAATAACCAGCACATACAACATGATGAATGTAAAATGTCTTTCTTAAGCAAAAGAAACTAGGAATAAAAGTGGAATTATTTGATTTCATTCCTATAGCAGTCTACAAAAGGAAAGGATTAGAGAGTGGGAATATCGGTCCTCTATAAGAGACATGAAATCACAAGAACTTTTTTCTTTTTTCTTTTTAGAAGAGTTTTTGCTGAGTTGCCCTGCTACTGGTATCCTAAGTAGCTGGAAGTAAACAAGCACACCACCATTTCCCACGTGAGCAAGGATACTTTTGAGTAATACAACCATTCTGCATCATGCCTATGATAGTGGGTGTATGACTGCTCATTTCACAAAGCTTATTAAATGGTACTTAAGAAAAAGATTCTTACAGCACATAAATTTACAAAAGTCTAATTGGATGTGTGATATTCTAAAATGGAATGAACCAACTGTGTTAAGAGTTAATAAAGATACTATTGCTCTGTAGTATAGTTGAAGGTCTGGGATTGTAATACCACCTGCTTTGCTCTTTCTGCTAAGGATTGCTTTAGCTATTCTGGGACTCTTATTCTTCCAAATAAATTTCATGATTGCTTTCTCTGTTTCTATGAGGAATGTCATTGGGATTTCAATTGAAATTGCATTGATTTGTATAGTGTTTTTGGTAGTATGGCCATTTTGACAATATTAATTCTGCCTATCCAAGAATATGGGAGAGTTTTCCATCTTCTAAGGTTTTCTTTAATTTCTTTCTTTAGTGTTCTGTAGTTCTCATTGTAGAGATCTTTCACCTCTTTTGTTAGATTGATTCCCAAGTTTTTTTTTTCTTTTTTCTTTTTAGGCTATTGTGAATGGGGTAGTTTTCCTACTTTCTCTTTCAGAGGATTCATCACTTATGAATAAAAATTCATTAGACTATGAGTGTTGATTTTATATCCTGCTACTTTATTGAATTCATTTACGAGTTCTAGAAGTTAAATGTCATGGTATTGGCACCAAAATAGACAGGTATACCAGTGGTACAGAATAGAGGACACAGAGACAAAACCACATAAATACAGTTATCTCATACTAGACAGAGGTGCCAAAAACTTACAATGGAGAAAAGATAGCCTTTTCAACAAATAGTGCTAGGAAAACTGGAAATCCATATGCAGTAAAATGAAACTAAACCCCACTCTCTCACCCTGCACAAAACTCAACTCAAAATGGATCAAGGAACTAGGAATTATATCAGAGACCCTGCACCTAATAGAAGAAAAAGTAGGTTCAAATCTTCATCTTGTCAACTTAGGACCAGACTTCCTTAAAATGACTTCCAAAATATAAGAAATAAAACAGGAATCAATAACTGGGGTAGATTCAAACTAAAAAGTTTTTCCTCAGCAAAGGAAATAATCAACAATGTGAAGAGAGATCCTACAGAGTGGGAGAAAATCTTTACCACACACACTTCAGATAGAGTACTTATCTCCATAATCTATAAAGAACTCAAAAAACTTTACACCAAGAATACAAATAACCCAATCAATAAATGGGCTAAGGAAATGAGCAGATAGTTCACAGAGGAAGATTTACAAGCAATCAACAGATATATGAAAAAATGTTCAACATCTCTAAAAATAAGAGAAATGCAAATCAAAACTACCCTAAGATTTCATCTCACCCCAATTAGAATGTCTATTATCAAACATACAAGCAACAATAGGTGTTGGTGAGGATGTGGGGAAAAAGGTACATTAATTCATTCCTGGTAGGGTTGCAAACTGGTGCAGCCACTCCAGAAAGCAGTATGGAGATTCCTCAAAAAACTTGGAATGGAACCACCATTTGACCCAGTTATCTCACTTTTCTGTATATACCTAAAGGACGTATGATCAGCATACTACAGCGTTTATAGAAGCTCAATTAACAATAGCTAATCTATGGAACCAACCCAAGATCCCTTCAACAGATGAATGGATAAAAATCAATGTGTCGTAATGCATTCTACTGTCATGTAAAAGTAATAAGAACAAATTTAAAAAAAAAAGAAAGCATGGTATATATACACAGTGGAATATTATTCAGCCATCAAGAATAAAATGGCATTTGCAGATAAATGGATGGAGTTGGAGAATATCATGCTAAGTGAAATAAGTCAATCCCCAAAACCCAAAGACTGAGTGATTTATCTGATAAGTGGATGATGATACATAATGGGGGCGGGGGGAGGCAATAATGGAGGAAGGATGGATTGTATAGACGAAAATGAGGGTTGGGGAGGGATTGAGGGGAAGGAAAAATAATAGGATGAGAAAAACATCATTACCCTATATACATGTATGATTACACAAATGGTGTGAATCTACTTTGTGTACAACCAGAGAAACGAAAGTTGTACCCTGTTTGTGTACAATGAATCAAAATTAAAAAAAGAGAAATTCTAAAATAAAGTAGTTAATAAAAATAAATGATCAGTTAGTGCATCTTGTGATGACAGAATGTAGGTAAATCCTCAAAAGAATAAGAATGAGAACGTGTTAGACTCAGTGACACACACCTGTAATCCCAGCAGCTCAGGAGACTGAGACAGGAGGATTGCAAATTCAAAGTCAGCCTTAGCAAAAGCAAGATACTAAGCAACCCTTATTTAGAGACCATGTCTCTAAATAAACTGCAAAGTAGGTCTGGGGATGTGGCTCAGTGGCCTAGTGTCCCTGAATTCAATCCTCATTATATCCCCCCGCAAAAAAAGAATGAGAACATTTCTAAAGAACATAAGAGCCAACTGAAAGAAGTGGACCCTTGAGCCAAAAATGCATTAGAATTATAGCAAAAGGAATAAAATAATTATAAAAATGTCTATGGTTAATATAAACAATTGCATAGATTCTTTAAAGATTATTTTTGGTTAATATAGAAGAAATGAGGAGAATAAAGAATATTAAAATCATAATTAGAACATAATGTTTGGGAAAATTCACCAATACAATTCACTAATTAAAACAAGATAAAATATTTGGATATTCTTGAAGAATCTCCTCTAATTTATGTCAATTTAAAAAGGAAAAAATAGTAAGTTTAATGTGGAAAGGATGGACACTATACCTTAAGCAAAAAATTAAAGTTTACAGCATCAGTAGCTTGACATACATACATCAAGAATCCCTGGTAAGATCCACTGAAAATGTCACTTCAAGGGATACAAAAAAAATATATGTATGTATATGTATATAAATTTATGTGTACCTACATATATATATATATATACATTTTTATACATATATATATTTAGATATATACATAACTCCATCTTCAATATCCAACCAAAATATATTGAAATATATGTTACAAAATGACTTGACAAATACTTTTAAAACTTGTCTCAAAATAAAAATTAAAAAATAAAAGAAGCTGAGGATGTGGCTTCATGCTTAAGAGCCCCTACTACCAAAAAAAAAAGTCTGGAGCAGACAAGGAACATTAGTAGAAACATGGAGAAATCCAAATAAATTCTGTAGTTGTTGATACCCAATGCTGATTATAAATTCTACATTCTATTGATTTATTGTTTACAGGGTATACATACAGGAGAAACTGGATGAAAGGTATACTGGAACTCTAAGGTTTTAGTGACTCATATTTGACACTACACTTGACTTTGCTATCCGAGGTGTTTCAGCGTTGACCCTGAAGAGTTCTTTTAGTTGTCTTCCTTGTCCCTCTGAACCTGCTCCCATTATGGTGTTTGTTGGTTTTGTTTGATCGTTTCTTGAGCACTTCTTTATTTTTTGGTGGAAGATTTGCTATGTTCATCTCAAAAGAATATTAGTTATGTATTATTCTATTTATTTAACATGTAGTTCCGATCATATCATCCATTTGTTCTATATGAGTTTCGAGAGCTTAGCCTTCCAAGGACTTTGTCCTTTTCATTTCAGGTATGAAATAAGTAGAATGATAGTTGTTCATAATATTTCTGTATCATTTTTTTAATGTCCAAGGGATCCATAGCAATCCACCTCATTTCTAATATTAATAGTCTTTTTTTCTCTTTTTGCTTGGTTAACCTGGCTGGAGATTCAGAGATTCCTTTGATCTCTTAAAGCACCTGCCTGATTTCATTGATTTTTCTCTACTTTCCTGTTTTAGATTTTATTGATTTCTGCTCTGATACTTATTATTTATTTTATTTTTATTTCAGGATTAAGTTGCTCTTCTTTTTCTAGTTTCATGAGGTCTTGGCTTAGATGACTTAATTTTAGGTATTTATTCCTGTCTAGCATATGTACTTGATGCTATATAATTCCCTCCAAGCACAGTTTTAACAGCATTCCACAGATTTTGGTTAGTTGAATTTAGCATTTTAAGTAATTAACTAAACAATTTAACTAACTAAATATTTAGTTTAAAGTGCTTTTGTGTCTTGAAGTTTATTTTTGATCAATATATTATTAGAAAGTACAATATATTGTTCCAAATTCATCTCTCTTTTTTTAAAATTTCTAGTTGAATTATTTTGTGGTCTGAAAATGATCCTTTGTTTTAACTTTATTTAAATGGCCTATCGTGTGGTATATTTTGGTAAATGTTTCTTGTGACCTTGAAGAGGATATGTTTTCTTCTGTTGAGAAATGGAATAGTCTATAGTTGTCAACTAGATCAAGTTGATAGATGTCACCGTTAAAGTCAACTATATCTTCATCGTGTGCTGATTTTGTTTGTTTGATCTATCGATTTGTGAAAGAAAAGTACAAAGGTGTTCAACTATAATAATGGATTTGTCCATATCTCCTTATTTCCCCTTACATGTTTTGATGCCATGCAGTTAGGCACACACACATTATTGTTATGTATATTTTCTTGAAGAATTGACATCACCTTGACCATTACTGTTACTTATTCCAAGAATTTGAAATATAAACTTGTAACTAATCCAGATTAACTTTTAAATAACACTGTACCATGTCACTGTTGGTTTAGGTACTTCACAACCAAGTATTCTGATTTCCAACATAGATCATTTATAACATTGCTATCATTCAGCTCATTACCTGTAGACCATAATCAGTTATGACCTTATCACTATTACGAGTTTGAATCAAAAATCATTTCAAATAATTACTTTTTAGTTCAAAAAATTGAAATCTTGTATGCTGTATCATTTATTTTCTAACAATATTCTTTTTATTGATCTGTTTCTAGTTCATATCATTTTCCTCCTCTATGAAAAACATTTTTTGCAAGATTGGTCTACCAATACATTTCCTCAGGTTTATTGTTGCTTTCTTTTGCCTGAGAAAATCCATTTTTTCTTTCACTTTTAAATGACAATTTCACTGGATATATAATTCTGTACTAAATTTTAATTTTCTAACAATTTTAACACTTCATTCTCCCATTGCCTGTGTTTTTTCTGTGAAGTTGGATGTCACTCTTACCCCTATAAATTAGGTGTTTCTTTCTTTGTGTGTGTATTTCTTCTTTCAAGGAGTTCTTAATAGGTTTTATATGCTATAATTAAGAGCAGATTTTTGTATTAATCTTGCTTGATGTTTTCTCATATTCTTAGTTCTGGTTATTGGGATCTGACTTCATTTTGGAAAAAAAAACTCAGCCATTTATTTCTTCAAACATTTCTTCTGTTTCAATCTCCCTTTCTTCTTAAGTATTCTCATCATGTGCACATTATACTTTTTGAAATTGCCCTATTTTAAACGTGTTCTTCTATTTCTTCTCTCCGTCTTCTTTGTCTTGTCTTTTTCATCTTTTTTTCTCATTTCAGTTTAGAAAAATATTTATTAATATATTTTCAAGTTCACTGCTTTCTTCCTGAGTAGTCCTGTCTACCATGGTGCCCGTCAAGTTTTCTACTTTTTGTTAGTGATTAAAAAAAATCTAGCATTATCTTTTAATTCTTTCTTAAAGATATATTCCTTTTCTCCTCTTACATTATCTGTTCATTATTGCATATGGCCTATTTTTTTTCTATTAGAAACCTCCATATATTAACTCAAATTATCTTAAATTCTCTCTCTGATAATTTCCATATGTGTGTCTGAATCATTCCTGAAATGCATTCAGTTAGTTCACAAGGACTTAGGCAAGTCTAGGGACTATGAGCTTCAGCCCAGCTAGAATGCCTAAATAAATATTAGCCAGAAGGACACTGAGTTCCTTTTATGTATGCTGGGAAACAGGACAAGTTAGTGTTATTTTCAGAAATCTCCTTTCCTGTACACATGCCAGGACAGCTGTTCCTTGAAATCCTGATCAGACAAGGAATGAAACAAACTAACAAAGTCACTGCTGGTAGCTTGACTTAGGAAACCCTTCTCCCTGTGGTAACTGGTGTGACTCACAGCACCCTAAGGAGCAAAATGACCATCCAGGCAGCTGGCCGAGAGCAAAGCTTGATGAGGGGAGGAGATGCTGTCTTCTGATGAAGCACTAACTATAGGCACCTTGAGGAATAGTGGTGCTCTTGCCCAGCCAGTTACCACTGGACCTTCCAGGTAAGCATTTTCCAGAAAAGCTTATGTCACACCCTAATACATGATTTTTTCCACTGGTATCTCAGTAACCTGTGTCATAGCCCTAGCACAGCTGGGCTATGGGCATTACGTTGTTATAACTGGTTGTTTAATTCTGATATTTATTTTATATCTTCAGATAGTGTGCATGTAGGGGGAAGAAAAGTACAGAGAAAAATATTACCTTGCCTAGAAAAAAGTTTTTTTGATGCTATTCGTTCTCACCTATGGATCTGATATAATTTCTTCATTATGAAGAGCTTTCTTAAATAATTTAGAGTATTTATATGATGGACATAAATCACCATAGTTTACTTTTATCTGAAAATGTCTTTATTTTAATGAAGATATAAGTCTTCACAATTTCTGATGAGCAATCAGTCATTGGTCAAATGGTGGATGTGCTGTACGTTCAGTAAGACCCATTATTCTTTACCTACTTTAATGGTTGCTTTTTATCTTTACTTTCAATCTCTTGACTATGATACATATTGCAGTTGATTTCTCTGATGTTTATTCTGCTTGTAATTTGCTAGATAAAATAAATTTTGAAAAATTTTCTTCAGACTTGGGAAATTTGGGGTTATTTCTTCAAATGATTTTTTTGCCTTCATCTCTTTCTATTGTCCTTTTGATATTTCAAATGTACATATATCTATTTGATACAATGTGAAAAAATGGTGAGGCTCTATTTTTTTTCCTTTCCCAATATCTTTTCTATTATTCACTTTGAGTGTATTTTTATTAATCTATTTTGTATTTTGCTTAGTATTTACTGTCACCTTTCATTGATTGTTAAGTGTATGTACCCAGTGATTTTATTTTTCAGACAGCATATACTCTAGTCTGTCTAGAATTTCTCTTTTGTTTCTTTTAATCGTTTATTTTTCCCTTGAGATTTTATGTTCAATTTTGCTTAGTGAACATATTTGATTTTATATCATCAAGGATAGTAATAATAGTAGTTTTAATTTTATTTAATTTTATTTTAATTCGATTGTTAAATTTCTTTTTTCTTGAGTATTGCATTTTCTTGGTTCTTTATGTATGGAATGGTTTTTGACAGTATTCTGGGCATTATAAATATTAATACATAAAGATTAGGGTTTATAATATGTTTATCTGATGAGTATTGATTCCATTATTTCATAAGGTGATTGTCTTGCTTCCACTTAACCTGTAAATTCCACTGCACAAGGGCTGCCTCAGTGTGGGTTCATAACTCTTGTCTTTAGTTAAACTCTGAGTGGGTTTCATGTATGCATGGTTCAGAATGTAGTACAAACGTACAGAGTGACAACCGTTGGGTATATTTTCTCTGACTCTTTTCTTTTCCTGTACTCACTGTAATGATTTCAGCCACAAGATTTCTGGTTTTCTCAAATAGAGGATTACAGGTTTTTCTACCATTGATGTGGCTAACACTGAAGATGCAGTTAGTCCAAGGATGACAGGGACAGAAATGAGGATTAGCATCGAAATGTTTTTCTTCTTTGAGCATATAGTATTCTTCAGAGTCTGCTTTTATTAATATCTAGTGATATATTTTCTGATATGTTAAGATCTTGTCATTGTTTCTCTGACAAAAATTCACCAGAAAAATCTTACAGTAATCTAACCAGAATTCAGAATCCAGGAATTTTTATTTTTAATTTTAGAAATCATACTGTTATTGAACTAATTTAACTTTAATCAAGTATGAATATGATACAAACAAAAGCATATGATTTGTTCAATTTTCAAAAGATAATTAAAGATTACTCATTTAGTCTAGTAAGCCATTATTTAACATATTATTTGGAGAGGTATTACTGAAATATAGTATCTTGTGTAGACATTCAAATGCACCCATGTAGCTTATGTATTAGAATAACCTAAGGAATTTTGTATTACATTATGCTGAGTACAGCAAAACATTAAAAATAATCAAAGGTGATCTTGACAAATTAAAATTGTTACATGACTTATACCTTGTCATGGAATTCTTATTTTATAATTACCTTTCACCCTGGAAAAACTACGGGTTTTTTCAGGAAATATTTTAACACTTAAAATAACATTGCCAGATTTACATTTTTATAGTGAACAATTATAATTTGTCTAGTAACAGTTTATAGTATTAAATAGACAAGTATTCTGTGATATTTAAAAACTTACTTTTAGAGATCCATTATGTTCTTCATAATACCAATTTCAAACTACTTGGGTGACTGTATTATTTAGTTTGGTATGCTACAATGAAATACCACAGATTAAGTGGTTTAAGCAATGCATATTTGTTGTGGATTGGATGTGAGATGTTCCCCAAAAGCTCACATGTGAGAAAATACAAGAAGGTTCAGAAGAGATGATTGGGTTGTGAGAGTCTTAATCCAATCAGTGAATTACTCCTCTGATAGGGATTAACTGGCTGGTAACTGAAGTGGGAGGGTATGGCTGGAGGAGGTGCGCACTGGGGTGCATGGTTTTGGGGTATATATTTGTATCTGACAAGTGGAACCCTTTCTTTCTGCTTCCTGATCTTCATGTGAGCTGCTTTCCTCAGCCACATTCTTCCACCATGTTGTTCTGTCTCATGTGAAGACCTGAGGAATAAAGCTGGCTATCTGTGGATTGAGACCTCTAAAACCATGAGTGAGCCCCTAAATAAACCTTTCCTCATTTGCAATTGTTCTGGTCAGGTTCTTTAATCACAGCATAGAGAAAAGCTTAATAAAACAATATTTATTTTTCACATTTTTAGAGTCTGAAAAGTCCCAAATCATGATGCCAGCAAATTAACTTTCTGACAAGTTCCCTCCTTGTGGCTAGCAGATGACTGGCTTCGTGTTTATGTCTTCACAGGATGGAGAGAGTGTGCAAATTCCATTCTGAGTGCCTCAACTTCATGACTTTACCATAACCCTATTTATGACTCAAGGGCCCTGTCTCCCCTTTCATAGGGGTATTAGCATATTAATTTTGGAGGTATCAAATTTATTCCGCAGTGCTGAATTTTCCTATATTATTTTAAAATTAAATAGTATAGACGGGCATTACACAAATATCTCTGTATGTGAATATATACCAGTATGAGTTAGTGTTTGCATTATAGTTATAAATTTCTTATATTAGACAAAGGAACAGAAAACATACATTGGTGAAAAGATAGATTCTTCAACAAATGGTGCTGGGAAAACCAGAAATCCATATGTAGTAAAATGAAGTTAAACCCTGATCTGTTACCCTGCACAAAACTTAACTCAAAGTGGATCAAGGACTTAGGCTCTAGAACACAGACCCTGTACCAAATTAAAAAAAAAAAAAAAAAGTAGGCCCAAATCTCTACAATGTTGGCTTAGGAATTGATTTCCTTAAAAAAGAATCTTAAAGCACAAGACGTAAATCAAGAATCAATAAACGGGATGGAATCAAACTAAAAACTTCTTCAAACAAAGGAAACAATAATGTGAAGAGAGAGCCTACAGAGTGGGAGAAAATCTTTACTACATGCACCTCAGATAAAACATTAATCTCTAGGATATATAAAGAACTCAAAAAAACCACAAAACAACAAATAACCCAATCAAAAAATGAACTAAGGAACTGAACAGACACTTCACATAAAAAGAGACACAATATGAAAAAATGCTCAACATCTCTCGAAATTAGGAAATGCAAATTAAAACCACACTGAGAATTCATCTCACTTCAGTCAGAATGACAATTATCAGGAATACGAGCAACAATAAATGTTGGCAAGGATATGGGGAAAAATGTGTACTCATACATTGCTGGTGAAATTTCAAATTGGTGCAACCACTCTAGATAGCAGTATGGAGATTCCTCAGAAAACTTGGAATGGAACCACCATTTTACCCAACTATCCCACTCCTTGGTCTACACACAAAAGACTTGAAATCTGCATGCTACAGTAATGAAGCCACATCAATATTTATAGCAGGTCAATTCACAATAGCCAAACTATGGAACCTTCAGAAGAATGAATAATGAAAATGAGACATATATACACAATGGAATATTACTCAACCTTAAAGAAGAATGAAATTATTCCATGAGGATGGAACTGGAGAATATACTAAGGGAAATAAGCCAATCTCAAGAACCAAAGGTTGAATATTTTCTCTGATATATAGATGCTAATTCATAATAAAGGGGTCAACTAGGGAAGAATAGAGATACTTTGAATTAGACAGAAGGGAGTGAAGGGAAGGGAGAGGGTATGAGGGTAGGAAGAATAGTAGAATGAATCAGACATTATTGCCCTATGTGCATACATGATTACACAACTGATGTAATTCTACATCATGTACAATCAGAAAAATGAGAAGTTATACTTCATTTATGTATGATGTGCCAAAATGCATTCTACTGTCATGTATAACTAATTTGAACGAATAAAAAAGGAGAGAGAGCAGACAATTTTCACCTCATCTTTTATCACAGATTTGGCAAGATTAATGTTTTCGTTTGTTTGTTTTTTAAATGTTTTATGTATTGGTTTTCTGAGCAAGCTATCATTTGAAGAATGGGTTCTGGCACTAAAAAATTGTTAAAAAAATAAAAGGAAAAACTGAAAAAAATAATTTCTATGTATAGTCCAGTGTTTATTTTTCAAGCAGTGTAGCTTTAACGTTTGTCAAAGAGCCAACTACATGTGTTTTTTGTCCTAAACCATGGAAGATGTTTTGATTATCACTGAAAACTCAAGGAAGGTATTCTATGGTCTTGAGTAAAAGAGGCAAAACACTTTAATGTGTTTTATCAATAAAGAACCAGACCCTTAACTAGGTCAAGTTTTAGCGTAAAGAACAAGTGTCAGTGCTTGGTTTGGAGTGCTTAAAAATCTTTTCTCAGTAGTTAATAACCATAAACCAACTGTCTGCTATTATTTAAAAGTATAATGAATATCTTGACTATGAAGCTAGTGAGAAATCCCTTTTGCCAAAATATCCAATAACTACATATTTAACTAAAAAAAAAGAAAGACATATAAAATAATTAAATAAGTAGAAATGTATATCATTCTGGCAATCTTATTTTGGTTAATTAGGCACCTCAAACAGCAGAAAATGAGTATTATTTCCCAATAATAACTGACATCTGTTCAAATCAGCATTATAATAAATAATGATTTATTATAGTATACTGTGAACACACACACAAACAAGCGATTTAAATCCAGTAAGATAATTGAAGATGATATACAAATATTCTTTTTTTTCAAGTCAGGAAATGAGGACTTGAGATTACATATTACCAAAGTAAAAACAACTATCTGTGAATAGAATCTTTGATTAAAGGTTTGAAATCCTTGTCTCCAGTTTCCAGGATAACAATATTTTTTGTGTATGTCTTCCATGTTTTATTATATATCTAAGAGTATAAGCATTTGAAATCCCTCAGTTATTTAATTTTCCACTTTAAATGTATAGCAAATATTTATGAAGTATATTAATCTGTTAATATAGTTTATACAGATATTACATTGTTACTTAAAATTTAGTCAGTTTATTGAGCCAATTTCTTTAGGTGAAAACTGCATAAGTTCATAAGTCATGAGGTTGTTTCATAGCTTCTATGAAATAAAAAGTCACAAAACAACAAAAAAATAAAGATAACAAAACCTAAAACAACCAGTGTTTGGTGAATGCCCAATCTTGTAGATTTAGCAAAGCTACACCAAGGTTTATGAAACACCAATGTCTAAAATAATCCTAAGTGGTTTACAAATCAGATGAAAATCAATACAAAGTCATTTAATTCTCTTTAGTTCATTCAGTGTTGAATCCATCTATAAGATTTATTAGAATCTATTTTTAAAGAACTTATTTTTTAGAAAAGTTTTGTTTTACAGAAAAAAAACAGTACAAATAGAAAGGAGAGTTCTCACATAATTTCGACTATTATTAGCATCTTTCATTAGTATGGAATATTTGTTGCAATTGATGCACCAGTATTAATGCATTATTGTTAACTAAAGTCTATAATGTGCATTAAAGCTCATTTTTTATATTGTACAATTCTCTGTCTTTTGACAAATGCATAATGTCCTATCTTGGCATGCCAAAGAATTTCTCTGCCTTAAAAATTGCCTGTGTTCTACCTATTCATAACTTTCCCTCCTTGCCTTTAAAATCATCAACCACTCATTTTTTTGCTGCCTCTATGGTTTTGCCTTTTCTAGAATGTCATAGAATTGAAGTCATACATGATGAACATTTTCAAAGTGGCTACTTTTCATTAACAATACATATTTAAGTTTCCTCCTCCAGGTCTTCTTGTTTCTCGATAGCTCATTTCATTTTTTTCAATTAATTTATTTTAACTGAAACTTTAAAAAATTGTACATATCAATGGGGCGCCACATGGTGTTTCAATGCATTTGCACATTGTGTAATGTTTAGTTCAGGATAAACATATCTACCTCCTCAAATATGCTCAGTGGTAAAAACTAAAATATCCTTTCTCCAGTGTTTTGAAATGTGTAGTACAGTATTGTTATCTATAAACATCCTACTGTGCAGTAGCACAACAGAACTTGCTCTTATCTAACTTCACAGTGTGGATATACCCACAGTTTTGAAATCTATAACTATTAAAGGATTTCTTGGTTGCTTTCAATTTGAGGCAGTATAAGTAAAATTGGTGTAAATATTTATATGTTGACTTCTGTGCAGACACAGGTTTATGGTTCCTTTGGGTAACTGCCAAGGGGTGTGATTTCTGGATCATATGGCAAGAGTAGGTTTATTTTTGTTAAGGAACTGGACATTGGGGAATGACATCAGGTCTATAGTCAAATGTCAAGTAAAAAGATAGACATAAGAAGGAAGAAGTAGTTTGTGGTTTTGAACAGAAAAGACATGAGAAGCTAGGAATAATGCAAAAAGTAAATCTCTGGCTTTAAAAAAGGAGAAAAAATATGAAAAAGGACTATTCATGGAATATGGATTTTAAAAAGCAAGATTTTTCAAAGACTCCTTGTTTTCCAAATTAATTATTCTTAACACTGGAAAACTTGCCTGAAGATTCATAGGTTGCAGAAAAAAAGAAAGAAAGCCCTTCTGACTAGGTAGAAATTTGTGGTTCACAAATTTGTATAAAATTAGAATTCTTCACAAAGATCATGTTGCATTATTTTAAAGTTTGAACTAGAGAATTTAAAATTTTCATCAAAAATACTAAAGCATCACTATTTTAAACAGTTGTTCAAATTTTTGAAGCTAACTTCCACCATATGAGATATTATTTTCAGGATCAATTTTAATTAATGCTTCAGTGGTTCCTGAGTACTACACATAAAGGAAATTTGTTCCTCACACCCTCAAAATCATGAAAGTGTCATATTAAAAAATAAAAATCTTGGAAACAATTTCATATGAAATCAATAAGTGGAATTTTAGGTTTAAGGTGTTATTACACACCTTACCAACAAATTGTCATGGTTATTTCCTATGGATTTTCTTTGAGACATATTGAAATTGAGTAACAGAGTGAAATATTAAAACACTTCTTAAATAGTTAAAATCTTAAATGTAGAATTATATCATATGAATTTATTAACAAAATATTGAGCATCAGTATATTATAGATATTATAAATATAAAAGTGTGATTTAATCTATTAAAAAAGTTCAGTCTATGGAAAAACAGATAAGAAAATAAACATTTAACATTTAAGTAATCTTAAACTCGATTTAACACCCATTAAATATTTGTGGTCTAACAAAAGTTCTATGATTTCTTACAATTTTAAAGAGTTTCTTCCAGAAACTATTCTTCAACTACAAGATTTTATTCACATTTGAGGTTCTTTTAAGTCACTTACCTTGGGCCTGATGGTCATACTATATAATATTTACATTCTTACTTAATAATAACTGATAATCAAACCATATTGAGATAGATTTTGTCCTAATAACCAATGTGAATGGGAATCTAGCATGACAATTATTGTCAGGTTATTAGTGAGGTCCCAAGGTCAAGGTTTGTTGTGAATGATTGTCCCTGCACTGATCTCCTTCAATGATGATTATATTATTCTAAAACAAAGTAGAATAAACACATTAGTTCTTAGAGTCCAAGTACTGAAAAAAAAATCTATTTCAGTAGATATATTTTCTGGTTACTTGCCAAGTATTTAAAAGGGGCAATGGATATTACATGCTTTACTGGAAATAGTCCATATTTTTACCTTGCATTATTGACTTTTGTTAAGTAAAGGAAATAATGTTCTTAGTAATATAATGGTTTATAGGGAATGCAGAAGCCATAAACTAAAAAGCTTTTATTTCTTAGGTAAGAAAAAAGTATTAGTGCACTTAAAGTAATTGTAAATAACCTCATGGAAAAATAAAGTTTTTATAATAGAATTCTACTTGAGAAATTGTTGCACTTTTGGCTTCATTCACAGATTGTAAAACACAAAAATGTTAAGTAGTTAATAAAATAAAGTATTGAGAGCTATTAAAAGGAAAGCATTATATAAGCCTATTTCCTTTTGAAGTACGATGATACTTTGCTCCTCTAAAACTCAAAAAAACTTTTCTTTCAGGTTGGGATACTTATAATTAATCAAACCATACATTAATAATAACAGGGATACATTCCTCGTTACTAAAAGTGGTTAATTATGTTATGCTAGGTGTCTGTGTTCTGATATGTATGTTCCAAAGGAGATGCTGGATGTATAAAAAATTAAATTGACTGAGGGACATGGATTTGATTTAGCTTCAGAGTAGATGGCATTCATTGACAGTTTCCTGTTCCTCAAAATATTTTATTTCTTCCCATTCCTTCCTTCTTTTCCTGCTTCCTTCCTTCCTTCTCTCCTTCTTTTAAGAAATATTTGACATAATCATACAATGTCTACTGTATTCTAAGCACAAATCATGTGTGCCTTCTTAGGGTATTTGTGTGTCAGTGGGGTGGGTTGAAGAAAGAACAAAATCCAAGCATTTCAGTAAAAGAAAGAATAAATACTCAAAATGATACTGATATGGGACTGTTGTGACACTCTGATTTCACAGCAAAAAGAAAAAAGTTACCTTCATTTTTCCTTGGCAATATTCTTGTTTCCTAAAGGTTTGGCTCCCAGCTTGATAGCTACATTAATTTAATATCAATAAAACATGAAACATATAACCAGATCTGTCAAACACAGAATTCTGCCAAATGTAACATCTTAATACTGCTATTGCATAGAAAATAAAAGGTCATAAAATATTCATATTTTCTTACTTGAATCATATTTCATAGTCTTTCCATGTGGTTTTAGGTTATGAATTAGAAAAAGGGAAGTGAAACCATCCAAAAAATATAATTGATATTATTATTTTTGAAGGAATATGTACAAATTCCCTGATATTAAAAAATCGGTATTTTTATCTACATGGTCCATAAATATCTAATCAGGCATCATAGCAAGTGCTAAATGTCCCTGCTCTGTGAATTTCCAAAGCAACATAAACATCTTTATATATATATATATATATATATATATATATATATATATATCTTAAAATATATCTTACCATTTGACTTAAAATATTTTAATGCTTTATTTCTTTTACAATTGAAATAAATTAACATATGTACAAATGTACAGATATTACCAATTACATTAATTTGGATGTACTCTGAAATGCCCAAATAATAGCCTTAATTATTCTGTCTTGGATGCTCTAGTGGGAAAGATAAAGGGACTTTAGTTACTGAGTTCCTGCCATATCCTTTTACATCATAAATATCTAGTTCACTCAAAAATTATTTAGTGAGCAGCTGTATGCTAGGCAATTTTATGGGTACACTGGACACACCACTAAACAACACAGGAAAAAAAAAAAAAACCTCAAGATACATACAACTTAGTTGGTGTGTGAGAACCAGTTTAAAGAAAGTAAAGCAGAGAAAAGGAATAGGCAGTGCCAGTGGATCTAAGCACAGGTCCTGTGCCAAAATTTGTCTCTTAAGAAATGTTTTTCATACAAGTGTCCTGGGATGGGAGTGTGTATCAATATCACATCAAAACTCCCTATTCCTACCTCTGGAAGCAATGTATTCATTTGACTGCTCCCTGGACAAATGTCTTTATCTGTGAATACTCTCAACCGGGTAGTCTACTAGACAAATGGAATGTGAGAATCATAAAATTTAGTTTGGACTGCAGACCAATTTTTGTAGATTTGTCTTAGTCCATTCAGCTTGAAAGGGATATGTAGCCAAATACATTAACCATTATTATTAATAATAACAGTTAAAGTTTATTGAACACGTAAGTGCAGGCACACATCTTATATTCTGTGTGTGTTCTTTACAACAGTTCTATGGGGCTGATAATATCATTCTTTCCATTGCTAGCGTGAAGGTGCAGAGGAACTTGTGCAAATGTTCAAATCCCCTGCAGTCTCATATCAGAGATTCTATATATGTATAAATTCCTAGGTCTTTGTTTCTGGAATAATTAGGTAAACAAATATCAAACTTAAGATACTCTCTCTCACACACACACACACACACACACACACACACACACTTCTTTTGGAACTACATCTATTCAAAAAATATCTCTTTTTTATTCTTAAACATTGCATTGGACATGCCAAACACAGGCTGATTTATACACTGGGTAAGGTATCCCTGTTATGTATGCCATAGCACAGCAGGTTTGCCACATCACTTTTAATTTTAATTGCTTGGTCGTTTTTGCCATTAGCCTCTCTGTAGGAATCATGTCTATAATCATTTTTATTATATCTTAAGAATAAAGTACAGTTCCTGGAGCATAGTCAGTACATAGTAAATATTTTCAGAATAAGTGAATGAGAAAAAAATGTTGACTATCTTACAGGGAAGACAGGAAGAGATTTGGAATTCATAGAAAGTCAAGATAGGGCTATTGTATTATTTAAAGTAATTAAATAATATGAAATGTACTAAATTCTCCAACTTCAAATTTTTAGTAGTTTTCAAGGCATAAGGATTCTAATACAGATTTGGCAAGATACTTCCAGAAATAATTTTAGAAAATGTTGACTATTCCTAAAGTGTTAAATATTCAAGTTGGTTCCAATGATGATTCTTTAATCTGTTATTAATGAAAAGGGCAACCTGTCATGTTTCCATAAGGAAAATGCTCCAAGCCCCCAGAGATACATCATATTGTAAAACAGAAAAAAGGCAAAATTTGAGCAGAGATACTGAGTAGGATAAATTATAGAGTTCAAGGAAAAAAGTAGAAAGTGTGTGTATGTGTATGGGGCAGAGGATAGTGGGATAGAGCTATCAAGATGACAGTTGAGTGTTTTGGAAATAATATCAGATTATAGAAAACTAACTCAGAACATTCAATTCCAGGAATCATTTAAAAATGCTTATCATTTTCTCCTTTTTAAAGGGAATGTTACTTTGTGACATCAATCGTACCTTCCTCAAATTCACATTACTAGGGATAAGTAAGTAAAAATTTCCTAGTTTTTACACCCTTATAGCCATTGGATATATTTTTATAATTTATACAATAATACATAATGGGGTTGTGTCCCAATAATCCCATTGTAAATTGAACATATCCTTAAGTCAAAAATGCATTTACAACCCCCTGAATGCCAGAGTTGAACAACACAGTGCTGTAGAGTTTTGGTTGGTTCCAATGTGCTCTTGTGGCTGATTTGGAGTTGTGGCTCAATGCAGCTGCTTAATATAGACTCTATCTTCATATATGTATTAATATATTTTTATAATTTAATTCATTTTGAAGGGCAAATTATTTCTTATTTACATCAAAAGATATCCTGATCTATGTAAGTAGTTAGGTATGGTTCCTGTTTTCTTATAAACATTGGGTTATCTGTATCCCTCCTCTTATGTGAATTTCTGCATCCTATTGAGAAATATGTAGTGTACAGTACTATATGCATGGAATAACATGTGAAGTTTTTGGCACTCAGTTACTCAGTCTTTGAAGTCTGACACCACAATTGCGAATGGCTGTTTTCCCCCACCTATTCTAGTCAAGACCCCACTGGTCAAAGCACCATTTAGTTTAGGCAGAGAAGGTAGAGGTATATGCTCATCGCATATCATTAACTTCCATATCCCTCAAACTAAGGCATACACCTTTATCTCAAAGGCATTTGCCTTAACTTAGTATTATTTTATGCAGGGGTATAGAAAGTAGATATACTCAAATTATTAAAGAAAACATTTTCCTTGCTTTATTTTCACTCTGTTTGCAAAGAGAATGTTCAGATAATAGTCTTTTCAGGCACATATCACTTTTGATGACTAACTGAATCTATGTCCTTTTGAAATATACTGGAAGAAAATCAGGAAAATTTAATTAGTAAATGATTCTAATGAATTCTTAAATGGTCACAACACTAGGATTATGTAATCACATTAAAATATGCTTGAAATATGGCATTTCAGGAGATCACTTAATTAAAATTTTTTCTGTTTTCCTTTCCAAAATTTTCATCATTACACTTATTATTTTGAACCTTATTCATAATTCACATAAAATACACACATGTGTATGTATCAATTAATGAGTTATTTTATAATCAGTTGTTTAAGTTTCCATTTCTTGGATCAGAACATAAACATTCAATGTAAGGTCCACTTTGGAATTTATAAAAATTCCTATTGACTAGAACAGAAATGGGTCACAAATATTCCTTGTTTGTGAATCACTGAATAAATAGCCTAATTTTTTCCAGTTTCATTTTTTCATCTGCAATCGACATTAGAACTTGGTTTGTGAATCATTGATAGAAAATCTTAGTGGATAGAACTATGGTTCCAGAGATGTCCACATCCTAGACCTCAGAAAGAGTGAAGAACTATCTTCACGGTGTAGAGTGCAAAAGTTAAAGGACAAAGGGCTACTGAGCTTGCAGAGCAAGTTTTCAGTAAAAGAATTAAGATTGCTGATCACTTGATCTTCAGATAGTAGGGTTATCCTGCATTATCTGGGTGAGCCCTGGGTTACCCCAAGAGTCTTTAAAAGTAGAAAAGGAAAGAAGAGAGAACCAGAAAAGTGGTAGCCTGAGAAAGTACAAGCCCAATGTTGCAGGCTTTAAAGATGGAGGAGGAGGGTTGAGGGACATTTAAAACCACTTGGAGCAGGAAAGGGCAAGAGCATAGAATCTCCCTTCAGTGCAGGAGGAATGCATGTTCTAACACACTGATCTTATTTCAGTGAGATTCTTTTAACCTATAGAAATATAAAATACTGTGTCTTTAAGCCAGGCACAGAAAGACAAAATCTCACCAATGTATGAAATGTTAAAAAAAAAATTGATCTCATAGAATTTGAGTGAAATGGTGGTTACCACAGACTATGGAAAGGAAGAGGAGGAAAGAATGAGGAATAGGTATTACGTTTCACTTAGATAAGAGTAAGAAGTTCTGATGTACAATTGCACAATAGGTTGACTATAGATAACAGTCATGTAATGTGTATTTAAAAAAAAAAAAACTAGAAGATAGGAATGTGAATATTTTCACCCCAAAGAAATGATAAATGTTTGAGATAGGTTGAGCCTGATGTAAATGCTACACAATATACACATTCTATCAAAATGTTATGTTATTCAATTAATAGGAACAGTTTTTTTGTTATGTATTAAAGAAGTAAATTTAACTTAAATTTAAAAACTTTTCAATTTTCATAAAGCTTATTGTTTTTTAATTGTTTAACTTTAAGATGAATTAAATAAAACTGTCTCAAAAAAGATTTATCTCCTATACTTATATTCAGAGGAGATAACTTTTAAATTTGCATATTTGGGTCAATGCAAGTGTTCTTTCTATAAAATATTGGTAATTGGTGCAATGAAGCAAGAGAAATCCAACTTTCAGTACACTGGCTCATTTGTGACCTGTTCATGCTAAAAGCTTTAGTGGGAATATGTAATTGTTTCATCCAAGATGTAATTCTGAGGTATTTGACATTTTAATGCTTTTTTTCAGATTACCTATTTTATTTTTCTAGGAAGAAACTACAACTTGAAAATAAAACATTCTTACAAATGAAAGACATAAAATAATATATTTTATGTGGAATCTCCATACTGATTAATATGATAGTCTTTTTCACAGATGATAAGCACATTCTAATTTTTATTTCTCAGGTGATAGAGTTCACCAAAAATTCTGTAACCAGAATGAATTTAAAGAAAAATCTCACCTCAAAGCCTTGAAATTCTTGTGAAAACTCTTATTTTATTCATAGAATTCCATGGCTTTAATATCTTGACCTGAATAAAGCAGTTTTAAAGGAATAACTTATTTTAGTTTATAATCTTTTGAAATAGGCACAGGTTACTTGGTGATATTTCTGTAGTGAATAAATGTAGATTATATACAAAGTATAACCTAAGTAGAGGATAAAGGCGACATTGTTATTCAACTTTCCATTACTCTCACAAATATCCGAGATAATCAGTTTTTGAAGAGAAAAAGTTTATTTTGACTTACAGTTTTGGAGGTTCCAGTTCATGACAGGTGGACCTATTGCTCATGTATGAAGGCAGCACATCATGGTTAAAAGTATGGAAGAGAAAAACTGCTCATATCATAGCAAGTGAACAAGAGAAAAACAGAGAGACCAGGACATCACCATCTTTTTTGAGGACACACCTAAGTGATCGAAATCCTTCCACTAGATCCCACATTTTAAGTTTTCTACTATCTCCCAATAGCACCACAGGCTGGGAAGCAAGCCTTTAACACATGGGCCATTGGGAGACATTCTAGATGCAAACAGTAGCAAGAAGAAATACAAGGACCTCAAAGTGTCAGAAGCAGTGAATGATTTACAGGTTTGTTTGAACCATCTCAAGGCAATGTCGATGCCCTTCTGAGAACTCTCGGTGGTGTCTCATGGACTGAGACTGCTCAGTCACTGGTGATGTCCTGCTCAAAGAGAGTTCTGTGTCTCATGGAATGTATTGGTTCAAATAACCTTTTCTTCAAATGCCAGCTGAAACCCAAGTAGAAAAGTTATGGGTGTACTTAATAGCCATGAGATGCAAACTGCAGGAGGGAGAAATATTTTGCAAGCTGATAAACCCAGTTGAACTCTTTTCCTCACCACCTCACTTTTGTTTATCTTAAAGAAGCTTTCTCACAATAATCTTTTTGATGTTTAAACCTATATAATAAACACATGGAGTCTCACTCATTGTTAGATGTCAGATTCCATCAAAGCTGGTTCACCCACTGAGTCCCCTTATAATTGAGTCTTATCTCTTCTATTTCTTATTTCTAATCCCCTTATCAGCCCTAGTTCAGGCAAACTGAGGAAACAACATGTGGGTTGTGATATCGAAGAATAGAGGTGAATGAAAAAAGTTAACAAAAGGGGTGAATGAAAAAAAGGGCTAAAGAAGGTAGAAAATGTAAAAGCACTCATATTTAAGTAGCATGTGAAAAGAATAGCAAGAAAGTATTGAAAAGTTAAATTTCCAGAATGTTTTATTCTATGTCTTTGCTTCTTTCCACTCTCCACTATTTCTTATCATAGCTAAGAATTTAGAAGGTCAATGTGGAAATAGAGGCCATTATATTCACTATTTAAATTGTATATTATAGATTATATGATTTAAGATTATAATCTCAGTTAAAAATTATGAAAAGAACTGTTATTTTTATTTATGTACTTGGAAAAAATGTTCATGAGCTACTACTATCCTGATTGTCTTACATGTTATGAGGATTTGGGGAGAATACCTGAAAACATTGGTACTGTTTCAGGGAACTATAAAAATTTTTTTGTTGAAAAAAGTAAGAATGTTCTCCTATCTCTGAAAACTTGTGCCAGTTGGCCTGAATACTTAAGTTTGTCCATTATATTTTACAAAATGACTTAAGTTTCTGAAGGTGAGTGCATCTCAAATTTTTGCTAAATTGTTGGGGCCATTATAACCATTGTAATTAATGTATCTGGACACACTTTCTCCAGATGTATGTGAGCTTGTACCTGAAAAAACTCCAGTCATATACCCATGAGAAAAAAGCACAGGAACACGTGACAGAGCAGAGAAAGAGCAACTTTCACACTAGTTTTCTGTTATTTACAAGGATTAGATCTAGATCAATGAAACAATTTTTTGAGTAAAGTCAATTTTTTTCTAGATAATTCTTCAAACTTACTGTGACTTTAAGAAAACTATGAATCAATAAGAAGGCAAATAGGAATTATTTATTAAAATGTTAAATAAGCTTGAGGTTTCCATAAACTCTAATTTGTAGTAGTGCTTTTCTTTTTAGGTTACATGGGTTATGGTGATAAACATATAAGGAAACACTGGATATTCATCAAACACATGAGCATAATTATCCATCCTGTTGTACTGCTGAAGGTCAAATGTCAACCATCAATCACTTGGAGAGAGATAGCATTAGAAGGAAGTGGGACGACAACAGTTTTTTTTGTGAATTATTTATGTTTCTGACCCAGTTCCATCCTTCAGAACAAAGAATTCATTCCAAGTGAAACAATCACTTAGAAGAAAGCTAGGAATACACCAACCAGTGTGAAAGGACAAATGTTGAGCCTTCCATAGTCTACAGCAGTCTTTAAATAACCTAAAATGACCTATTATGGAAAAGATTTCATACCAGCAAAACAGCTTTATCTACATAGAATTTATCTCTGTTTAAGGAAATAATAGTTTGCAGTGGGAAGCAGAATTCCATTTTTTTTAATATTTAAAAGTCAACTCCACCTCCCTTAGAAATTCTCTTTTCTGGGTCCATATGGAAGTAAACCCAATTCAAGAAAAGGGATGATCCATAAAGCAGACACTTATGAACAATCTTCTACCTTCATCCTGAAACTTACTGCAACTGCAAAAAGTAGGAATGTCAACTCTGGTTAACAAAATTTATCTAAAAAGTACTTTGAGAAGTGATATTTTGGTATTAAAATTTCAAGTAAGGACATTTTCATGGCATACCAGTTTCAAATTTGAAAATACCATATAGAACAAAATATAATTGGCTTCCATTTTGGATAAATCCAAATCACTTTGCTTTGCAAACATATACCCAGTGAGTGGGAAGAAGAGGTAGCATCTGCTATAATTACTCATTCCATTTTACTTCTATGAGTTTTAAACTTTTCTTCTAGGTAACCTTTTTTTTGACCTAAGACTATTTAACTGTTCCAGAACTTTAAGTGAAGTTTGAAAGCAACTACAATGAACCCAAGAGGCTTCCAGTCTAAAAGTTGACTTTTCACTACCTTTCAAAAAATGTACCCCTTGCTTTCCTTCTGTAGAGATTGCCACCACTGACTCTGCCCTCTTTTCTTTATTGCAGATCGAATTATTAATTTCCTTCATTTTAAAGAAATTTTGTCACTCAGATAATGTGATATATTATCATTTTTATTATTTATATACTCTAATGCACAATATTTTTGTTAATGAAGCAGTATATGGTATGTCTTTGAAAATTAATTTGGTATTTAAATTGAAATAGAACATATATTTTTACAGGAAAAAATCATGAAAAAATTTTTGCAATTGGCAGAATCTTGCTTAGTGGTAGCATTTTCAGGAAAATATTTAGTTTTTAGATGAAAGATATATGATATTATCAGTACTAGTATTAGTGAAAGCATCCATTACATGCCTAAAAGCATATGGTCTCTTTATCCTTGCTTGCTGTTTTTACTAAAAGGTGACATCACAAGATATCCTAAGAATGATTAATGATATCTGATTTGTTAACTTTGATGTGCTAAAAAAATTTTTCAAAATAGTTTGTGATCTGTACACTGAAGGTATCCATATGTCCTACTTCCTAAATATAGATTTAAGACAGAGATAATGAAATGAAATATTTCAGTAGAGTTCATGCAATAAGTCTTACTAGGGTGGTGGTGGTTGCTGCTGCTCAAGATATTGTATGAAACTGTCTATATGATGCTTGGAGTCTGAACTTCATATCTGTCAGGATCATCACATAATATCTTAACATTCATAATAAGTATTGGGAGACTTCACCCATTTTGCTTTTTCAAGAAGCCAAACCATTCATAGCATGAGAAAAAACAAATTAATACTGAAATTATAGCGTACAAGAATTTGGGAGAAGTTCACATCAGGAAGACCTAAAAGAACATTTTAAGTCACATTTAATCACTAAGAACTCAGCCAGAATGGCAGGGAATGGTTTAGAAACCAGAAATCATGCATGAAGAGGTAGGCTGAGGTGACAGTGACCTCTAGCCATGACCATGGAGATTTTAGGTTCTTAAGAGCTATCCAAATCTTGTGGAGACTACAAACTGGGATCTTTCTGAAAGCTCTGAAAAAAATCCTCAAATCTAGCTGCCATGATATATGAGTTGAGTGGACCCCTTTCCGTCTCTGCCTTATACATCTTCCACAATTTGTCCCTCCTTGGCAAACTCTACGTAAACCATAATCACATATGGAAGGGGATTCTGGGAAGCGTTCTTCCTCACTTTGAAAGATCATGGTGCTGAGTTTACAATGGGCAATGGGCACATTGTGGAAAATGTTACAATATGTTTGTAGATCTAGATGTAGAACTACTTTAAAAAGACTTAATGAAATAATTAATTACTGCTGGAGTTCGAATAAAGTCTTCCAATTTCTAGTCTCAGATATTTGGATAATTAAAATTAACATTTATTCACTAGAATTTCAGTTATTTTCCACTGTTTTCTCTATTTTTTAAGGGGGTGTAGAAGTACTTTATCTTTTATCCATGTTATAAAGAATAAGTACTTTCCTCATAATATAGTCAATTTCTCAATTAAGTATCAAGTTCAGATGAAATGCCTTCTTGTCGTCTTATATGTATCATAAAGATTCATGGCTTCTCAGATGTATTTTTAAACTGAAATTAGTTGTGAGTAGATAAAATATACTATTAATAAAATAATATAATTTCGTTATAAATTGCCATGTATGAAGCAGTGATTAAGTCTTTTATATACTCTACTTCATTACACTAGTAATTTTAATTACCTATCTGTCTTTAAAGCAACTTTTCAAAGCCCTCTTTTAAGTTGAATAAAGTAAAACCTACAAGTTTTAAATAACTTGCACAAATTTGAAGTGTTAATGAATGATAAAATTTGACTGCAAGTTCAAATTTGTGCAACTATGGATTAGCACAAACTCATATACCTTTCAAACAATTTTAAGAATGACTAATATTGGCATGTATGGTTGAGAACAGGGGTTTGGAAAGAGTAGACAATAAGAAAGCCTTTTTATTTTAATTTTTTAATAAATATTGCCTCTTTAAGATAGGATATTTCTCTATACCTTAAACTTCTTTTAAAGAGTCCTTCCTCTGACTGTGATATTCTGATATTGCTTGAAATCTATAGAGAATATTTAATGATTAAACCAAATCTCTCATATTCTAAGCAATCAGTTTTGTTAAATATACTCTGCCAGTGCCACAAAATTGGAAGCTGTTTTCTAACATAAAATTCTTCTTTACCTTTTTTTTTTTTTTTTAATTTTAAGCAAACCATTGAAGATTTAAACATAATTTAAGAAATAGGAAAGTAACAATTTGTAAATAAAGATTTTGAATATTAAAGATTATATATAGGACATAGAACGTTTTGCAATGCAATATTAATTTACCTGAGGAATTATACCACAAGGAATATAAACATGTGTTTCTAACTAAACTTATTACTTTAAAAGCTTGATGAATGACATCTATGGAAATAAAAATCCTTAAAACCAAAGCCTAATTTGCTGAATACAAAGTCTCTTGGGTCAAAAACAACAGCTGTGCATATGCATTAAGCCAAAATATGAGGCAAGAGGAACAGATAACAGCAAATAAGTCTGTCATTTTATGCCGAATGATGCTAGAACTTGTAAATGTTTTCTTTCTCTCCTTCATTCCATTCATAGTTCCATGTACTCTATCAGTGAGTAATGGCTTGCCATTCTTTCCGTTCTTGTCCCCAGTTGCTGTTGCTCTTCCTCATCATAGTTCTCTCAGTGTCTGTTAAAGTCCTTGGCAAAGTTCATCATGACAAATGGAGCTGAATCTGAGGAGCAGGTATGATTCTCTTACTAGGCTGCTTTTGCACTCTTCAGCATCTCAGTTAAGGCTGTTCTTTTTTTATTACATTATTGTTCAATTTTTACTTCCTCCTTGAATTTCTTTGCCAGAATGAAAGCTAGCTGACAACTTGAAATACACTGTAAATTTGCTTAAGTAATAGTCAATTAAAATGACTTCTTGTGTCCTTAGGGTAATTAGCCAGTCTTTAAAGCAGCTCACAAAATCTTTCAAATTCTGTTCCTTGCTTACTTCGGGTTCATCATCTCTAAGCACTGCTCCCTATTGTTTTTTCCCAGTATTGGGAACAGAACCCAGGGTGTTATGCTTGCTAGCAAAGTACTCCAACACTGAACTACATCCCCAGCCCTGCTAAGCCTTTTATACCACAAATCCCTCCTTTGCTCAACTCCTGCTCTGCTTTCCTAAATAAATCATATTGACTTACTTCAGGTAGCAACTTAAAAGTCATGTCCTCTATGCACTTTAGGAATTTTTCTGTCCTTACTAGATTTCCTATTTGGCTTAATGGAGAATAGGTGTTGCCCAAAGCATCAACAGTGTCACATTTTCTGTATTTATGTTTGTTTGTTTGCATTCTCTTTTATCTTGTGAATTTTCAGAGAAAAGGTCAACACCTTTTGCCTCCATTTCAAATTTAACTCCTAGGAGAGAGTCAAAATAATTATTGTTAAAAAATATTTAAAACTGGTAAATTCTTTACTTAGATTTCCTTTATCTCCTTACACCTATACATACTAAAACTCTAGTATGTCAGCATTGTCAATTTTAAATCAAAGTTGTGGAAATTTGGAAACTTTTAGAAAGCATGAACTGAATTTATTTACATGTCCAGCATTTTATGATGAAATAAATATTAACTCAGATTAAGAATTATTTGTATATTGCTTCCCAAATAAATTTTAGGTTTTTACATGAGGTTTAGCTGGTACTGGCAGTGTTCAAACTATGAAGACAAGGATAAAATAGTATATATAGTTCTGTGTGTGTGTGTGTGTGTGTGTGTGTGTGTGTGTATAGACCATTTTAGTAGATACCACATTTACTACTTATAGAATGCCTCAAAAGGACATAGAATAAATGAAAACATTCTAGAAATAAGTTGATCAAAATCTTATTAGAGATCTGAATGTATGGTACAGTGGTAGAGTGTTGGTCTAACTTGTACAAGGCCATGGGTTTGATTCCTAGGATTAAAAAAAAAAATGATGCTTATTGTTAAAAAAGAACTCATATCCAGAAATAAAAAAATGAAATTTGAAGATTATCTTTGCTATTATAAGTATGACAAATATTAAATTAAGAAAAGATGTTGAGAAAAATACATATTTAAATATAAATTTAAATTTAAATTTCCTTTGGTCAGATGAAATTTCCCTGAAACAGCATTTTGGCATGCTATGTACTCAAATAAATAGAACCAAAATCTTAACTATAAGTAGCTTTTAAATTTTTTAAACTTTACTGAAAAATAATTAACAAATGAAGTTTCTATACATATTTACTGTGTACATCATGATGTTTTGATATATGTACACATTGTAAGATGTTTACCACAATCCAGCTAATTGAATACCCATTCTCATAATGTTATCATTTGTGTGTGTTTGAGAACTTTTATGACTTACCCTTTCAGCAGTTTTCAAGTAGATAATGCATTTTTAACTATAATCACTACATTGTCCAATAGATATTCATGACATTTTCATCCTAACTGAAACTTTGTATCCTTTGACCAACATTTCCCCATTCCCCAATCCTCCAGTCCCTGAAAACCACCACACCATTCTTTGCTCCTATGAGTTTCACATTTGGAAATCTTTATATATAAGTGTGATGGTGCAATGTCTTTTTGTGTGTGCCTTATTTCACTTAGCATCATGTCTTCCATGTTAATCAAGTCACAAATGATAAAATTTCCACTTTTTATGACTGAAAAATATTCCATTTTACATATAATGACACAATCATATTTTCTTTGTCCACATATTCATTAGATAAATTGTCTTGACTATTGTAAACAATCTACAATGAATATAGAAGAGCAGATATCTCATCAACAAAATAATCTCACGTCTTTGAAATATACTTAGAAGATTATGGGTTCATTTCATTTTTAGTTTTTTGAGGAACCACGATATTATTTTCCAAAAGGGCAGTTCTAATTTAAAATACCACCTGTTAATTACAAGTGTTCTCTTTCTCCAGGTTGCATCAATACTTTTTATCATTTGTCTTTTTGATAATCTCTATTCTTCCAAGGGTGATATGATATTTCATTGTGGTTTTGACTTGCACCTCCCTGAAAATGACTGATACTGAATATTTTTATACACCTATTGCCATTTATATGTCTTAATTTCAGAAATATATATTCAGTTTCCTTGCCCATTTTTAAATTGGGTTGTTTTCTTGCTATTGAGTTACCTATATATTTTGGATATCAAACTGTTGCCAACTGTGTGGCTTAAAAATATCTTCCATTCCACAGGTTGTTCCTTATCCTTGTTTCCTTTGCCGTTCAGAATCTTTTTAATATACTGCAATCCCATTAGTCTTTTTTGTTTTTGTTGTATGTCATAGCCAAACGATCACTGCCCAGACTAGTGTCAACAGGCCTTATCATTGTTTTCATGTAGCAGTTACACAGTTTCAGGTCTCGTGTTTAAGTCTCCAATCCACTCTGTGGTGTACAATCCGCCCAACTCAATTTATTGACACTGTACTTTTCCACATTCTATGTTATTGGCACTTTTTTTCAAAGATCAACTTCCTGTAAATGTGTAGACTTCTGTGTTCTCTAGGCTCTTCCATTGGTCTATGTGTGTTTCATTGCTTTAAAATAAAACCTTGTATATTGTGCAATGTTAGTGGGATGCCTCCTGCTATATTCTGTTTGGTCAGGATTGCTTTCATTTTTCTGGGTCTTTAGGCATTTTGTTGTTGTTGTTATAGATAGACACAATACCTTTATTTTATTTATTTTCAAGTGGTGCAAAGGATCAAATCCAGTGCCTCACACATGCTAGGCAAGCACTCTGCCACTGAGCTACAGCCCCAGACCTTTTAGGTATTGTATTTTTTTTTTTCTATTTCCATTTTTAAAAAGTCATTGTTATTTTGATAGAGACTGCATTGAAGTAGTAGATCATTTTGGGTAGTAAGAACATTTTAACATTATTAATTTTATAGTCTATGGACATGGAATATATTTCTTTTTATGCATGTGTTCAATTTCTTTAATGGATGTTTTGTAGTTTTGAGTGTGAAGATCTTTCACCTCTTTGGTTAAAATTATTCCTGAAGATTTTATTTATTTATTTTATGATTGTTATTGCAAACAAGATTGTTTTCCTTATTTCTGTTTTTGATCATTTGTTATTAGTGTATCGAAACACTAATTTTTATATATTGATTTTGTATCTTGTAAATTTCTCCATTTGTTATTAGTTCTAACAGGTTTTTAGTGGACATTCTATAATTTCAGTTGACATTTATGATCATGATAACTGCAGAGACTGCTTTCTTCTTTTCTTTCTGATTTGAATGTCTGATTTCTTGCCTAATTTCTCTGTGTAGGACTTCACTGCACATGCTATTACCAGTGGACATGGTTTAAGAGTTGATATTTTATCTTGTTCCTGATCATAGAGGCAAAGTTTTCAGCTTTTCCAGTAAGTTGTTACTGTGATATTGTCATATATGGCCTTTATTATTTTGGGATACCTCTCCACTACACCTTGTTTGTTGAGAGTTTTTATTATTAAAGAATGTTGAATTTATTCAAATATTTTACCTACTGAGATGAACATATGAATTTTATCCTCTATTCCATTACTGTGGTGTTATGTAGGTTTCAAAATGAGGAGAAAATTAACTGTGAGTTAATTTGACCATAATCAAGATGTATTCTGATATTCTGAATTGGATAGAATAAGAAAAAATATAATTATTTCTTTCATGTACAATGTGAATTTAAAGTTCTGAAAAATTTACAAAGTCCTACTGTGTAATACTAGGTTTCTATATGTTTCTTAAAATACATATTTAATTGACTCAGTTTTGATCATGTGGTCTAACATGATTGTGTGAATGTGCAAAAAGCATATGTGTATATGAACATTGACTGGAAGAGGAGGAAAAAATAATATTTTAAGAGTTAACAGTTAATATCATCCCTGTATTAGCTATTAAATGGAATATGTATTTTTGTAATATATTTCAGAAATTGGGCAAAATACTGATCTTTTTCCATATTTCTATTGTTTGTTTTCAGAATTAAGGAAGACAAGGAATAAAAAGTACTTGGCTTAATAGGAGGAAGTACACTGATATACTAACAGAAAAAACTCAAAATTTTATTTTCATAATGCTTTGCATTTTTAACTTCAATTTTTAATTATTACCTAATCAAAATTTAAAAGCACATTTGCCACTGTAATTTGTGCTGTTTTGGGAGAAAACTTAATTTTACAATTTGTATTTTCATGTTGAGAAATTTTCAAATAAATTAACTGGGACTTAAATGTAAAAGTATTTCCATGAAGAAAAGTGTATAGGATTTATCTCTTTTATGGATATTTTCAAAGGCACTAACCTTAAAGGACTCAGAGGAGAGTAAATTAAAAAGTACATTTTAAAATGTGTGATCACTTGCTTAATAACTAATTTATTCTACAGAAGTCACTTCCATTTGAAATTACAGGATAAGGGAGTAAACAGCAGACTCTCTCTTTTGTGGATAGAACCATTAAATGGTGCCTGCTTTTTTTACATTTTGTTGTGACTCATCACAGATGTAACGTCAGGTGATAATTGTCAGAGAGATGAGACAAGGAAATTAGAGGGTAGGTATTTTACACTTCTTAATATATAAAATTTAAATCTCATTAAAGAAATGACATATTTTAGAAGAGCAATCAACCAATACTTTTCCTAAATCCTAAATTCTCAAACTAGCAAGAACAAGCTAAATTGTCTTTTCTTTCCTTTTTTTCTCTTTTTAGAAGAAGTATTTTTCAAAGGGAATCTGATCATTGCATAAAATTATTCATTAGAATCCCTGCCAAGAATAATACGTATATATGATATGATATATATGTATAAATGTGTGTGTGTGTATATATATATATTATATATAATATATATGTAATATATATATTACATATATATGCAAGGTTGCATAATTTTATAACTGAATTTAAAAATTAAATTATAATAAGCAATTAGATGCAAGTATTCATACATATACCAAAATGGATTTATATACATTTTTTTTAGTGTTCAATATCATATCCCAATGAATGTGTGTACATGATGATGTTTTAATTTTTTGACATAAATATATCCATTTATTTATTTATTTTCAGAGTCAAATTTTACAGAACCCAAGTTATGATGAGGATAAAGCAATTTGGATAAAAAGTACTATATTATAGACAATAATCAGAAATTAGTTTGAATTTCTATACTCCAATAAAATAGAAAAGCTTGAAGATATTGATAAATTTCCAGAGACATATGACCTACCCAAATTGAATCAGGATGACATAGAAAATGTAAACAAATCAATTTCAAGCAATAAAATTAAAGATGCCTTCAAAAGCCTACCAACAAAGAAATTCCCAGGACCACACAGATTCTCAATCAAGTTTTACCAGACCTTCAAAGAAGAACTAACACCAATATTCTATGAATTAGAAGAGGAATTGCATTGAATCTGTATAGCACTTTTGGTAGTATGACCATTTTGACAATATTAGTTCTGCCTATCCAAGAACATGGGAGATCTTTCCATCTTCTAAGGTTTTCTTTAATTTCTTTCTTTAGTGTTCTGTAGTTCTCATTGTAGAGGTCTTTCACCTCTTTTGTGAGATTGATTCCCAAGTATTTTATCTTCTTCGAGGCTATTGTGAATGTGGTAGTTTTCCTAACTTCTCTTTCCGAAGATTCATCACTTATGTATAAAAATGCATTGGATTTATGAGCATTAATCTTGCAACCTGTTACTTTACTGAATTCACTTATGAGTTCTAAAAGTTTTCTGGTGGAATTTTCTGGTTCCTCTAAATGTATAACCATGTCATCAGTGAACAGGGATAGTTTGAGTTCTTCTTTTCCTATTCATATCACTTTAATTTCCTTGGTCTGTCTAATTGTTCTGGCTAGAGTTTCGAGGACAATGTTGAACAGAAGTGGTGAAAGAGGGTATCCCTGCCTTGTTCCAGTTTTTAGGGGGAATGCTTTCAGTTTTTCACCATTTAGAATGATATTGGCCATGGGCTTAGCATAGATGGCCTTTACGATGTTAAGGAATGTTCCCACTATCCCTATTTTTTCTAGTGTTTTGAGCATGAAGAGGTGCTGTATTTTATCAAATGCTTTTTCTGCATCTATTGAAATAATCATGTGATTCTTGACATTAAGTCTATTGATATGGTGAATTACATTTATTGATTTCTAGATGTTGAACCAACCTTGCATTCCTGGGCTAAAACCCACTTGATCGTGGTGCACTATCTTTTAAATATATTTTTGTATGTGATTTGCTAAGAACTAACCTAGATGCCCCTCAATTGATGAATGGATAAAGAAACCGTGGTATATATATACCATGGAATATTACTCAGCCATAAAGAAGAATAAAATTATGGCATTTGCAGGCAATTGGATGCAGTTGGAGAATATCATGCTAAGTGAGATAAGCCAATCTCAATAACCAAAGGACAAAGGATCTTGCTGATAAGCGGATGATGACACATAATGGGGAGTGGGAGGGGGGCAAGAATGGAGGAAGGAGGAACTCCACAAAGGGATGGGGGGAGAGATTGGAGGAGAAAAAAAATAACAGAATGAATCAAAAACTATTACCCTAGGTAAATGTATGATTACACAAATGGTATGCCTCTACTTCATGTACAAATAGAGAAATAAGATGTATTGCATTTGTTTACAATAAAAATGAATTTAAAAAAAAAAAGAAATAAAAGGAAAGAAGCCTTCCAAAGTCATCATATGAAGCTAATATCACCCTGATACCAAAATAGGACATAGATTCATCAAGGAAAGAAAATCTCAGACCACTGTCCCTCATGAACATAGATTCAAAAGTTCTTAATAAAATACTGGCAAATCACATAAAAACACATATTTTAAAGGAGTATCCATGACCAAGTGAATTTCATCCCAATGATGAAAGGTAGGTTCAACATATGGAAATCAATAAATATAATTCATCATATCAATAGACTTAAAGATAAGAATCACATGATCATCTCAATAAATGCAGAAAAGGCATTTAACAAAATAATTCAGCATTCACTCATGCTGAAAACACTAGACCAACTAGTGCCCTCTCTCACTATTTCTATTCTACATATTCCTTGAACATCTTAGCCAGAGTCATTAGACAAAAGAAAAAATTAAAGGGATTCAAGTAGGAAAAGTAGAGCTCAAACTATCCCTATTTACCAATGACATGATTCTATATTAGAAGACCCAAAAACTCCACCAGAAAGCTTCTACAACTCATGAATGAATTCAGCAGCATATCAGGATATAAAATTAACACCCATAAATCAATTGCATTCCTATGCATCAATGATGAATGAACTGAAAGAGAAATCAGAAAAACGATCCCAGTCATAACAGCCTCTAAAACAAAAAAACAAAATAAAAACAAAATAAAAACAAAATGTTGGGAATCAATCTAACAAAAGAGGTGAAAGATCTATACAATGAAAACTACAGAAAACTAAAGAAAGGAATTGAGGAAGACCTTAGAAGATGCAATGATCTCCTATGTTCTTGGATAGGCAGAATTAGTAAAATCAAAATGGCCACACTACCAAAAGCACTATACAGATTTTATGCAATGCCAATTAAAATTCCAATGATATTCTTCATATAAATAGAAAAGCAGTCATAGAATTCATTTCAAAAAATAAGAGGTCCATAATAGCCAAAGCAATCCTAAGCAAGAAAAGGGATGCAGGAGGCATCACAATACCAGACCAGTAACATAGTAACAAAAAAAAGGTGTGGTATTGGTAAAAAAATCAACAACAACAACAACAAAAAAAAAACAAAAAAACAGACATGAAGACCAATGGTACAGAACAGAAGACAGAGACAAACCCGCATAAATAAAGTTATCTCATACTACACAGAGGTGCCATAAAAATACATTGGAGAAAAGATAGCCTGTTCAACAAATGGTGCTGGGAAACTAGAAATCCATATGTATCAGAATGAAACTGAACCCTTATCTCTCACACTGCTCAAAACTCAACTCAAAGTGGATCAAGAAAATTAGACCAGAGACTCTGCACCTGCTAGAAGAAAATGTAGGCCCAACTCTCCATCATTTTGGTTTAGGAACTGACCTCCTTAATAAGACTCCTGAAACTCAAGAAATAAAATCATGAATCAATATAAAATGAAAAAAAAAAAAGGTAATTATCAATGGTAATTCTGTTTAAAAAACATGTAATGACAAACAAAAGTACAAATAGGGTATTCACAATATTTTAAAGAAATAAATATATATATACACGTACATAAACATGTAAGTACATATATATGTACATAAAAAGAATGGAGGAAGAGTTGCTGAAGTGTTAGCAATTATATCTACATAAAGGCATTCTCATATGGTTTCCTGATTTTTGCTCTTCTATTTTTTGTATTTTTTCCAGTGTATGTGTACTTGAAGTAAAAATAGCATTTGAAATGAGGAAAATAACAATTGAAGACATACTCCTGGTATTTCTATAGATTATAGAATTAAGACAATAAAAGGCAAAACAAAAATTTATATATATAAATAAATAAATAAATAAATGGAATGGCATTAAACTGAAACACCTCTTAACAGCAAAGGAAATAGTCAATGAACAATAGTTGGTGAAACACTCTGGAAAGAGGTACGATGATTCCTCAGAAAACTTGGAATGGGTCCACCATTGATCTAGTTATCCCATTCCCAAAGGACTTAAAATCAGCATACTACAATGACACAGCTACATCAATGTTTATAGCAGCTCAGTTCACAATAGCTAAAACATGGAACCAACCTAGGTGTCCTTCGACAGATAAATAGATAAAGAAAATATGGTATATATACACAACAGAATATTACTCTGCCATAAAGAAGAATGAAATGTTGGCATTTGCCAATAAACAGATGGAACTGAAGATTATCATGCTAAGGGAAATAAGCCAATCCCAAAAATCAAAGCCCAAATAGTCTCTCTGATATGTGGAAGCTAACAGACAATAAGTGGGTAGGAGGTAAGAAAAAAAGTTAATTAGATTAGACAAAGGGGAATGAAGGGAAGAGAGGGGGTTGAGAATAGGAAAGACTGTATAATGAATTTGACATCATTTTTCTATTTTCATATATAAATACATGACCAGTAAAACTCCACATCACATACAACTGTAAGAATGAGATTCTGTTATACTCCTTGTATGTAAAATATGTCAAAATACACTCTTGTTATATAAGTCTAAAAAGAACAAATAAAAATTTTAAAAATACTGTTTTATTGAAAAATTGTCAGTTTGTTGGCAACTTATATTTCAGAAGTGGTAGATTATTCAGATCCAGTAATTATAAAAATATTTTCAAAGAGAACTACAATTACAATTTAAGTTTAGATTGTTTAGATGGACAAGTTCAATCATCTTTGTTCTATAAGGAAGTTATAAAAAAAGGAAACTAAAGAACTGAAATGAAAGTTTCTGAGAATCAGAAAAACATCAATTAAAATATAAAGTAAACATAATAAAAAATGGACAAATAATATCCATATGCAAAATAGGACTAATTATTTATGACTTTCAGTTTTAACTTGGAAGTTGAGATATAACTTTACATAATTTCCAGCTAACCATTTTAAATATATATTTTATATCCTTCACAAGATAATCCATAAAACAGAGTTTTTGGCATTGTGAAGCTTAAAATGTGCAAATATTCATTCAATATCTATTCATTGAGTTTATTTATATGCTAAACATTGCATTAGATGAAAGGAAGGATTAAATATGTGGATTAAGTTTATCCCCATGAAATGAAGCTGTTAATGTTGTACAGAGACAGGGAAGTAGGCAACAGATGTGAGATGATCAATCTGAACTTATGAGAAAGTGCTTCTAATATTCTTTACAGAAGAAATACATTAATTCTACTCAACTGGAACAATAATGTCCTTACCGAAAGAGTGGAACTTCGAGACTCACTGGCAGGAACTTATGACCTTAGGATCACAATGTTTTGAAAAGGGTGTGATTTTGGAACTATAATTTGAAAAATCATAGTTCATAATGATATGTTCAAGAGACTTATAAGTCCAGTCTAACTAGAGGAATGAATGTAATCGTTTGATTTCTAAAAGGAGAATTTTAGCAAAGAAGCTGAAGATATATAAGCAGCACAGCATGGGAGAGGCAAGTGTGAATCTATTTATGGAAGACCACGGATAAGACTTGTTCTTTGAGAAATACAGAATTGATGAAGATTTCTAAGAATGGAAGTTACATGATCGCAGAGGCTGTATTTGAAAGAATGCAATCAGGTAATTGGTGTTCTAAGAGAAGAGACAATGGTATTCTGAACTGTTAGAGAATGGAAAAGAAGGGTAAATGAAGGTCGAAGTCATATTTATTCATTGCTTAAAAATATTTAATGCCAACCATGTGCCAAGCCTGTCCTGGAATCTAGTAATAGAGACAGCTCAAACAGAGTAAACCCCAACCACACCTATTCTCTCTTGGGGACCTTAAGTTTCCAAGTAGATTGGTCAGGGAGGGTTTTTCTTGAAAAATGGCCTTTAAGAAGCAATATTGGAAAAGAAGCAGCCAATTTCATGATAATAAAAGGGAAGAGCAATGCAGAGAAGAGGCCAGGCTTAGTGCAAAGGTTATTGAAGAGAACCATGTTATTCCCATGAACAGAATCATCCTTATGCTCAGAGTTTGAGTGGAGGAAGAGAAACTAGAGTTTTGTAAAACACAGTGATTTTCTTCTTTTTTCAATTGGGATAGGAAAGGAGAAAGTGAGAGATTTTATTGTAATTTAAAATTTGGGACACAAATAAAAAACCAAGCATATGAGGTGTAATGCACATTGAATGATGTGTTCAGTGCTTTAAGGAAATTTGACTTAAATCATAATTCCATTAACAATACAATAAAGAAAGAGTGGGCAAATAGCTCAGCTCGCAGAGCACTTGCCTTACGTGCACACAAGCCCGGGTTTAAATCCCCAGCACCTTGGAAAACAATACAATAAAGAAAGAAAGAAAGGAAGGAAGGAAGGGAGGAAACGAGAGGGGGGGAGGAGAGAGAGATTGAGAGAGAGAGAGAGAAGAAAAGAAAAGGGAAAAATTTTTGGAAATTAAAAGTTTTCAACATTTTTTATTATTTTTGAACCTAAAGAGGATAAAAGTGTAACATCACAGATACCCAGGGGGGCAGGTGGCAGAGTTACAGAGAATGAGGGCTGTACTGACAGACCAAGAGTGAGGAAGACAGAGAAGATGTGAATAGATTTATCAATACCAAGGTCCTTGTAAAACATTCAGATAACAGCTTGCTAGAGTTATGAGAAAAGAAGGCAAACTATTAATGTTGAAATGAGAAGTGGAGATAGCAAGTGCATTCTAATAATTTTAAAAGATTGTGAAGTAAAGCAGAGCATTCAAATATTTCATTTATTTTATAGGAAAATTAAAAAAAAAAACTTTCCTCTAATATATCAAGCAAAGAACTACCAACTCATCTGATTATTTTTATCGACTTCCTACATGTACAGTTTTGTAAATAATGTGTTACCTGTTTCATACTTTAAATTTAGAAATAGATTAGTCATGCATATTGGTCTGGTTTTGGTTGCTTAATATGAAAAAAAGGTGTGAAAAATACTTGAGATGTGGAAGGTAATTTAACAAGTATGATTTGACTTGTAGGGCTTTTTTAAAAAATTGCAGAAATTAAGGATAGTATATGATTAAGTCAGAGTGTAATTTTTAAAACTGTACAAAGTTGTTTTTAATTCTCTTTGTTACCACAGAAAACACAGATGATTGAAGTCAAATTAAGGCAAGCTTCTCATCTAAAGTTTCTAGACATTTCTAAAAAGTATTTACAATTCAAAGTTCAAGATAGAATTGCCTGTGACTTAATTGTGCGTTTTGGAATATTGGCTCATTCTATTCCCAGGGTAATTTTGTAAGTTGCTCATTTTACTGAAGAATTGAGAAAATTGAACCTTAATGTGAGGGTGAATGAATGTTAAGTTTAGCAACGATATAATTAATGTTTTGGCTATTGTTTTCAAATATTTTAATCAGAGTTTTCCCAGTAAACAATATCCAAAAAGTTCTAAGAATGTCTTTGAGGAAACTAAGTTATCATCTTTCCTGCTGTACTTTCTGGAAAGTTCAGGGATCAATCACATCACTATTATGGTGTCCTTACATTATTGTCATTACAAATTACTTTGTCACTATGTATCTAAATAAACATCACCATTATTATCTAGTAAAGAATTTCCTATTGTATTTGAAAGCAGACACCATAATTATAAAAACAAATAAAGGAGTGAAAGTGTCCAGTAATTCCTGACATTTTGCCAATATATTCAGAACCATGTATTCAGCAGGAATTCCATTTTAGTAACATATTGAGGTATGTATTTTTTATTTATAAATATTCATTGAGCATCTGTTAATCATATTAATGACTGTAGGACCTTCTAAAGAATGTCTGTATGATGTACAATATGAGGTTGAGAATTGCTGCCAAGGAAGTGCCATCTGTTTTATTCTCCAAAATATTTCACAGAATGTCCTTTGCCTTAGTAAGCTCACCTTGGTCCTGTGTGTAAAGATTGCATAGGGGCTGAATTTTATGTCCAATGACAATGGCTCCGTCTTTCAAGGGTAAATATACAACAGCAATGAAAATAAAACTCTGAAGAGTAAAATCATTCATTGTGCAATAGACATTGTAAACAATGCTTAAAACACACAATAATTAAAAGAAAATATTCTCACAGCATATAACATACAATGGATTACCATAGAGATGACATAAAATATGCTCTTACATCAAAAAAGAAACAAAACAAATAATACTAAGAGAAACTGATAATATCTGAATAGAATGTATAGGAGGTCATAAGAAGCTACACAAATGAATAATGCTTAGAAAGTGTATGAAAGTATGCTCAACCTCAAAATAAATGAATAAAATGAAAATTAAAATAGCTGTGATTACAACATGTATAATCAGAAAAATGAGAAATTATACTCCATTTATGTATGATCTATCAAAATGTTTAAATGTATTCTACTGTCATATACAACTAATTAGACAAATTAAAAATTAATAAAAATAGCTATGATCATTCATGTTGCTAAACTGAAAACCTAAAAATTTTGATAATCCTATTTCTAATATTGTTCTTATAATTAATTTTTACACAATAGTTTTGAAAACATTTGGACAATTCAGGCACAATTATTAAGTCTAAGAGATATTTCCCCTGGATTGTACTTGAGAGGTCCCTGCCTCTGTGAATGTCATTATCATATGTTCCATCAGGAACACCTTCAGTGATTGACATGCTTTTTAATTAACATTAATATTTTATTCACTCTGGTTGTTGTATGTAACAATGTCCCAGGTGTCATTCTGATTGTTTAAAGTGGTTTTGTATATTTCTGGTATGATTAATGAGGGAATATTTTAATAATTTTAGTCTCACAGGATAAAGTCTTCTAATTTTAGAGTTCTTAGAGAACATGTCTGCTTCCATTTAAGAAAAAAAAATATATATATATAAATGTAATGTTAGAATTTGCATAGTTTTAAAAGTCTTAGAGAATATATTTTTTCAAAAACCAATGATAGTAGTTACGAATAGGCAAAACCCAATATGCTGTATTGAATCTGATTCCAAAGTAACTTACAAATGACTTTTTCTATTTTTGTTAATAAAATTGTGATAGCTGCTACTTCTAATGTGATTGGACAAAGGGCAATGCACCTTCTATATAAAATACATTATGTGAGAGAGTATTACTTATGTTATGACATGTCTATTTCATCAAATACTTTAAATTTAGATTTATTCAAAAATATCATAAATGAAATCAGTAAACTGTTTACTATTCAACATTTCTGCATGCTTTTCCCACTCTCATTCTTTCAAGACCTCTTAGTGCATAACTGAACATTGAGCCTTTGTAGGCTTCTTTGCAAGCTGAAGAAGGGAACTTTTTCTTTTTTTTTTTTTCTGATTCCAGTGTCCGTGATGAGCTACTATTTCTGTGTATGTGTGTGTGCTGAAACATGCAGTTCAGGATTCATTTATTTTTTAATTTACAATGATCTCTAAATTGCAAAGACTGGCCTATATTCCTCCTTCCTCAGCCTCTCAAGCAGCTGAGATTATAGGCGTGAGCCACCAGGCCTGACTGAAGATGAGGATTCTTGACAAGTGGTTGCATACAAACATTGGTCAATCATTTACAGAATTTTCCCTTCCCTGTTTAGCAGGAAGTTGCCAAATATGAAAAAGTAATCTACCAAAGATAATAAGGTTATTTATACAATAGCTATATTACTGCAAATATGTGCAAAGAATATATATGTACACTAGATCCTGACATATACACACAGGCAGAATTTATGCTCTAAGATATAGTTGTATTCAGATGTGCATAAATTTTACTTTGAAGCATAAGATACTGCATATTTAAAGAAAGAATTCAGTAAGACAGAATAATTGATTGTTAGACATAGATTACTATTAAACAAAGAAAGATGTTAAATATAAAGTTATATTTAGATTCTGAGTAGAAATAACTAAGAGATTGAATGCGTTTTATAAAAAGAAAATTTTAAAGTTTTTCTTTGATTTTTAATTGGCATAATCAATTTAATAATGTTTTTAGACATGGGTCAGTTAGGTCTTTTCTACTATTTAAACATCCATCTAGTAATTGCTATTGCAATTAAGGATAATGAAATCCTCTACCTTGATCAAGTGAAATGTGTGGGCTGAATTATTTAAATGTTTAATTCACAGGAGCCTGAATTACTGGAAACTAATTCAATATTCTCTTTATCTTTTCTGTTTCAGTTGGTTTAGTTACAATTTTGGCTAGATAATAAATGCTCACCACTATCACTTTCCCCAAACCTTCTGTATATGATTTGAAACTGCACATTTTTGCTCATATATGTGGTTATTAAAAGACTTCTAAGAACATGCATATATGCATACACATACACGTACACACCCATCTACAAATTCTGCTCCAAAAAATAAGTTAATGCTAATGTCTGCTGAATACTGTTGCCCTCTAAAGAAAAGAATGAATATAGAAAACAACCCTGCCCTTGAGTTGCTCACAGAGTATTGTGAAAGATAGAGCTAGAACATAATCCAAATATGCAGTAATATGAAAAATTTGACTGACTAATGTAGAAAATATAGCACCAGAATAATTATACAGTACCAGCAAAGCAAGACTTTAAAAACAAATTGAAGTCACATAGAAAATTTGAAAACTAAATAGATTTGTAAGGGAAACAAAAGAAAGACGGGTATTCAGAAGAGGTAAATAAATCATGAAATAACTTCTTATATTTTCACTATGTTGATTACAGCTCAAAGGGAAAGAAATAACTGGAGATTAAAATATGGATGGGGTAGAATAGATGGAGGAAACGTTATAACTTGGCAATGAAGAGTCAAAAGAGTGGCCACCTTGGAGCACTGTGAGTTGGCCCCATGACTGCAGTCTTTGCACTATTGCTTCTGTAACTACCCACCAGATCACATCCAAAACAAAGAGTGTTTAGGTGTGTGCTTCTGTTACTATATGCCAACCATATGGCCTCATAAGTCAACACGTGAGTCAACAGGTGTTGAAGGTTCTGTACACAATTCTTAGAGTTAAGGTTTCATTCTGCTTCTGATGGGGATTACATTGAAACATTTGTAATACTAAAAGTAAAATATGAGATCTGTGTTTCTGAAACACCACTACAGCAGCACCATGGAAAATGCATTGGACTGTATTGGGGGCAAAAATGGAAGAATTTAGTTAAGGTATGTATAAATACAAATAGTTATACTTTTAGCTGTTACCAGATTATACTTTTAATCAGTACAAATGAAAGAAGATTACATATTAGAAATATGCACATATATGAAAAATTAAAATTAAAGTGGGATTTATATAAATATATATATATATATACTTATATATATATATTTGTATATGTTTATTATTTGCTTCTGGTAGGCCAGATATTAATGTCACATATTTAAGCATGGATATTAAAAACTGGGAAAACATCTAACTGAATGAGAAAAGCAGAAGTGTTTGGAATTAAAGATTTTCTGAAAATGTTCAAACCCACTTGCTAATTCTACTTTTTGTTTTTTTAAAGTCATTACTCTATTGTACCCTTCCTAATACTCAAGGAAAGCATTCATAAATAGCAATAATAATGATAATGGTAAATTGTCCTTAGTGGATTTTTATACATTTCAGTAATGCTTGTATTCAAATCTTAAACTATGAAGGAATATATATGCACATACACTCTTTATGGCCTCATTTCATATTATTAGATGTCCACAAAGTGTCTGTGTTATAAAAATCTACTCAAGACAATGATTTGAAAAAAATTCCATAATTATAGCATGGAGAATAAGCCTTGAAGGCATAATCAATATATGAATTTCAGAGTTTGTAATGAATAAAAAGTCCTTTGAGCAATTTTTGTACACTTTTGATTATGAGATTATTTACCTAAATTATTGTGAACTACAAAACCTTTGTATGATATCACCATGGCTTATCTTTATGCATATCTTGATTTAGTTGATAGATTCAGTAAGATGAGCTTTTCCAATACTAAGTTACATTTACTTTCATGATTTTGGTTTAATAGCATTGGGGAAAATTGAAGAACTAGGGAATAATTATTTTTATTATTATTATTTTTTTTTTACTTTACTGATGGAGTTGCAAATCGGTGCAGCCACTCTGGAAGGCAGTGTGGAGATTCCTCAGAAAACTTGGAATGGACCCACCTTTTGACCCAGTTATCCCATTCCTCAATTTATATCCAAAGGACTTAAAATTAGTATACTAGAATAACACAGCCACATCAATTACAGCAGCTCAATTCACAATAGCTAGATTGTGGAACCAACCTAGATGCCCTTCAACTGATGAATGGATAAAGAAACTGTGGTATACATACACAATGGAATACTATTCAGCTATAAATAAGATAGTATTATGGGAATAATTCTTTGAATATATGTTTCAGAGGAAAGATTTCTATACATAGCCTTTCACAATCCCACATAGAAAAGCTATTGATTCATATTTATCTACTCAGAAAATCAAAATATAAAATTCACAATACTCTTTTAAAAAATTGCCAATCTACTTTTAAAAAGAAATTGATGTGAAGAATCAGTTAAAAGATTACACTTTATTTACTGTATATGTGTTGTCATGTTTAAAATTTGAATTCAGATTGGTAAATCAATCACCTTAAAGCCAGGTAAACAAAAGGAACAAGTTGAAGTGTACAACAACCAAAAGTATCCCCATAGCTTGTCCAGTAGTATATATTGAACATAAAGATTTGTATGTAATTTATTAGTATGTGCCAATTAGTTTTACAATTTATATTCTATTTAATGATTGAAACGGTTTCCATTTTGCATTATCATATCCATTTTATAAGTGGGAAGACAGGAGTATAGGGCATATTTTTATTTTATTTAGTAAATGCCATCCATTTATCAAAGAGATAGCTCCTGGTGCTTGAGAAAAACATTCATGAGCCTTAAAACTGGCAAGAAGCTTTGAAAAAGATTTACATCTCAAGGATAGAGGAAGAATTGACAAGTACATGATTTCTACAAACACTAACAAAATGCAGTTCCAGGACCTAGAGGCAGAAGAAAACCGAAGGTTGGCAAAGCTGAAGGAAACATAGGGGTTTGTGGGTGAGAATCCTTTCTGCTGTCTGGTGTCATCTGGCAGTCCCCTAAATTCATGGATCTTGGAAATGCTGCCTGTTTGGTGACCTTTCCCTCTCTCCCTGACAAAGGGGACCTTGGCAGATAGTCCAACTCTGCTTTCTTTCCCCTTAGGCCTCAAGGTGAAGAATGTCTTTCTCCCTCTTTAGTGACAGAAAGTAACATCTTTTACCTTCTTTCTTGCCACAATGTCTATTGTCTTTGTTCTGTGGGGAACAAGATTATGGGAGGGACACCATGCCCTTCCCTTCCCACAGGAAAAGCCTCTCCTCCAAGCCTTCTCTTTTGAGGGAAGCCATCTCTGCCCAATCTTTCTGGAGCTAGGAAAAGTTCTGCAGTGCTCTATGAGAAAGTGGGAACCTCACGTCTGCAGCTCCAGAGGGCCCTTTCCCGGGCTAGCTTGCATAAGACATTTAGTACCTATTTTAAACTTTCAGCTAAAATGTTCTTCACCCACTCTTTCTGCCCCCGGCTTCTCTTCCTCTCCTGATCTTCCACAGGCCGACTTTCTGGCTTTCCTGACCTAATTAGGCAAGTTCACGGTAGAGTCTTCAGCATTTATGAGGAGTGAGTAGAGAAAAGGCATCCCCCAGATGCAAACCAGAGTGCTCTTTAAGATCGGTAAAAGAATCCTGGGTATGGAAAAAAAAAAAAAAAAAAAAAAAAATCAAGTGGCAACTAAAAGTATGAAACAGGGTGATGTAAATTGGAGCTTTTTAACAATTAGTCCAGGCAGGTAGAAAAGTATTGCATTGATTATTATAATTACTGTACTAATATAAATAAGTGACATATTAATATAATAGTACTAATTATATATTATAATTATACTAAATAACATAATATATGACATATATGCCCTAAAAAGAATGTTACTTGTTATTTCTGAAAATTATGTATGGATTTGTAAAACTGGGTTTAAAAGCAGAGTTTAAAACTTCTATTTTACAGTTGTTGTGCCCAAAAGAATTTTAGTAATTGAAGGAAGAGGAACATGGTAATTTTGTAATTAAAATACTAATTAAATGGTTCTTACATCACAAGTTTTATGTCAGTTTTGAAAAAAAATTTTTATCCCCCTATATTTTAACCATATTTCTTTGAAAATGACAGTTGAAGATAACAATAAACACAAATGTACAGAAGTAGTGAAGAAAAAATTTAGAGAAATGAAGAAGTTCATAGTTTGAAAATTTCTGATTTCAGCCATTTCTAAAACCCATTTATTCTTGCTCCATCACATGCTGTCAGTCTCCTGGCTGATAATTTGTTAATGGAGATAGAGCTGTAGGATAGTGCTGCTCTTAGGTGTCCAGGATATGAGCCAGGCTACTTAAACTGGAATCAGTTTCCAGACTAACCAGCAGTTTCAGTTTGTTTGGGTGATTTGTTCTCAGTGCTTCAGGCTCTTCATCAGAAAGCTGACTTAAATTCAGGAGTTAATTTAGAGATTAAATGAGTGTACATACACATGCATACACATGCTCACACACACACATAAACACTGATATACGCAGACATGCAAAATAAAACTTAGAATTGTGTTTGGTGTAAAAGAGGCATTCCAGAAATATTGGCTGTTCATAAAAATCAGTTAAATTAGACATTTATATTTAGAAGCATACCTATTTATAAATGAGATTTGTATTATAAAATATAATTACATATTGCTACTCATATTCTAAGTTTAAAAATCTTTTTTTTCATGAGGAATTTATCTGAACCTTAAAACTCATTTGTCAAAATTCAATTCTCTGTTCAAATAAATAGACAGACTACTATAGTACACTGTAACTGGGCTGTACTCACGACAAAACTCCAACCGTCAGAACAATTGAAAGCAATTCCCTTATGCCATTGTTTAAAATGGAAAATATGTACTCTTTTCACTAGAGCATCTATATTTTGTATCTATTTTTCCTCTTCTTTACATTTATTAAAATTTCCATCTCATTATACAGAAATTACATCATCTTGTTTAAAAAAAAAAATTTCCCTGCCTTAAAAGGGGAATAGAAACTACTCAAAGATTTGTAAACAAGAAAGAAAATAATACATGTAGGCACTTGATACATACACTTAAACGTTTTGGAAAACCATGAGAATGTGTGGAGAGTTTGGTAGAAATAAGGGAAAGAACAGAATTTAGGATAGAAAAATAAATAAATTTGAAAAAGAATGAAAAATGTATAATTTGTCATTTCTTTTATCTGCTTAAAATTTAGTATTAGATGTAGACTACAGTCCAGAGGTTCTCCCAGACTCTTACTGAACATCATCTGCATGCAGTTTGGTCTCTGAGTTTATTGGTGTTAACTGAATAGTAAAAATAAATTTAAAGTAGCATCAATGGAACTGTTGTCATTAAGTTTAAAAGATTCAGGTAAAACTTGTATTTTTTTCAAGAATCACAACCAATTTCTGAGTGGTCAGTGATATTAACAAACATTATAACGTACTTGGAAATAATTAGATGTTGTTTTGGTAGGTTTAAGCTCGTTAATGTCAATGTGATTTCTTAAAAACATTCCTGAGAACAAAATATCTTTAGTGAAGTAGGTAATCAATAAATGTGGATTAACCAAATGTATGTTTGTATATTGGAAGACTGTAATTTGCTGTCATACATAGGGATGATCTTCTGTCCTGGAATTAGGTTTGATTAATGGATAGGTGGTGCTGTCAAGTTGGAATACAGAGTATTTATCTATTTATTGGTATGTAGAACCAACTTGTATTTCCCTTTGAGAACCATCTTGCCCCAACACTGTTCATACCAATAGCTTCAACTGGCCACTGCAGGAATATTAATATCATGAAGAATTGTGAATATTGCATAATCAGGGTTTTGTTCATCTACTTTTTCCTTTAGAGAGCCTATTGTTAAACATTTACCAGCATTACACTAGTACCTTCTCTAAGCTGGAAAAATAGCTTCATTTCTTTGATAAAATTCCAGAAAATGAGTCTTTCCTCTGAAATACCAAGAATGAACCATGTATATGGATTCCATTAGGGTCCCTAGACCAAAACCAGCAGTAAATAAGGAACAAAAGTGAAAAGTTATTGGCACTGTACAGTTCCTTGTTTTAAACCCACAGAGAAGAGCTGAGAAAGCTGAATTTTCCCAACCAAACTTAGAAGCAGTAAGAATACTACTTTCAGAGGAGAAAAATATATGCTGAAAACAAGAAAAGTTTTGAAGTAGTGGCTCCAGAAAGAGCAAGGAGGGTGTCAGACTGCTCCCAGCACATGTTTAAAGAGTGTTGCTCTTTGGTGTGGTTCTTCACTCTGTCTAAATCTGACAAGAGTCCTGAAATGTCATTGTGAATATTTATCAACTCCTCACACAATGAAATACTGGAACTCTATATCTCAGGTTAAACCAGTGTGACATCTGAGGAAAAACACACTGTCAAGAAAGTGTTAGGATGAGATTCTGGCAGAACTCTGAGTGAAGGCATTTCTAGTCAGGTCATAAATTAAATATCAGAAAGATAAGAGGTCTACTTCTTATGTAAAAAGTAAGCTCAAACCATAACTGTAGCAGCTAAAGCTAGTAAGTGGCATATCCAATTCTTTCTGCAGGCTTGGCTTTGATATCAATGATTTGTAAGTGATTTCATAAATATATGGGAAGTGACAGAGGGACAACATCTGGATATTTGATCCGGAATCTCCTTCTAACATGTTTGAATCATGAAATTTAACACTGGTGAGATCTTTTTGTTTTGGTTGTGGCACTGTTCTGTTCTGTCTTGTCCTCCTAAAGGAAAATGGGACTGAACTTCTTTCCTTAACGTCTCTTTCCACACTACTTCATTTGTGATTTTTTTGTAAGGCAGTTATCATGGAGAGAGAATCTCACCAGCTGCTTAGCACTATAGAGAGGAAGTTTAGTAAACAGGAAGCATTAGCAATTGGTGTCCAGTCAGAAGACAGTACCACAGTAACTCACTTAATAAAGAATATCTAGTACAAGAGATTTTGTACAATTATTGAAAAAAAAAAAACAGCAATACGGAATCACAATGGTAAAAAGATCAACTAACTACTACGGAGAGCATATGCTATTACCACTTAGAAGCTTGGAGGAAGCCCAGCTACTTAGACCTCTGGTGAGTGTGTACTGCTGGATTCACACTCACTCTCCAGGGTTATCTGCAGGGGAAAGACAAAGTTCATCCTGTGGGTTAAACCCATCACTACTGCCAAGATAAAGAAGTGTGGCTGTCATGACACTCTCAAGAACAGGAAGCAAACAGGTGGGAGCAATCTCTTCTTCTTCCTCCAGACTTCCAGACTCTCTAGCATCCTATTTGGCAGAATCTAACAGGGAGTCAATTGGCAAAGCGGAATGTGGTTTGTGGAATTTAAGTCCTCATATCTCAGAGCAGTGTGCAGAGGAGTGGGTCTGAAGCTTAGATAAATCAGGAACTCCGTCCTAATCAGAAGAAACAGTCTGTAAACTCAAGAGCAGAAATAGATGGTTGGTATGTTAAGCTAATAAATCTTATGGTGGTTTCTTGTACAGCAATAGATAACCAATGCGTTATTGTTCACTATTGTAAGATGTTATTTCTAAACTCAAAGAACTCAGGGATTTCCCTTTCCCCTTAGTTTCTTATTTAGAAAACTGCTCAAGGATAAACTTAATTGTTATCATGTCATAAAAGGAGATATTAAAAAAATATTGACTTCATGGAAAAGCAGAACTAGTGCCAAAAGTGACTATAGAAAGTTTTGTTACGGAGCAGAATGTAAATCTTTTATGATATAAAAATGTACAATAAATATATATTCTCAAGGACTGAAGGTAGAGGGGATTGTAGTAGGTGCTTCTTGATTTGTGTTTGTCACTTCTTTTGATCGAATTGTATTCAGTAGTTTTGGAGCCACATCTCCCTCTTTCTCATGCCACAATAAAGTTAAGCCCACTCTCTTCTTCAGGAGCAATGGACAGCTTTACATGTATAAGCATTTCTTTTTCCTTGATATGCTGCTTTTAGCCAAGTATTACGATACCATTTCTAGATCAAGGTTCCTCAACCTTGGCACTATTCATGTGTTCAGCACAACCATTTTCTGTTGTGGAGGGGCTGTCTGCACACTGAAGGATGTTTAGCAATGTCCTTGGCCTTACTCACTAGATTCTAGTAGCACCCCAATACTCCAGCCCAGTTGTGACAAGCACAAATGTTTCTACATGTAGAACCATATCTTCATGAGTGCAAAACTGCCCTGATTGAAAACATGTAATTAAAATAAAAGATGCCACTTTTAAAAAAAAAAATGTAGGAATGGAGAAATTCTCTTTGAAATAAAATTGTAAGTACATTTCAGAGTCACTACAGCTATTTTGTAACTACAGGAGAAGTTAAGAAGTCTGAAAGGCTCAATATAGCAAAGACAGGAAGAAGAAATTGAGAAGGAGAGAATCTTAGTCACATTTTTTTTTTTTTTGCTCCAAATTCCACTAATAAATCCAATGAATCTCCTTTCTGATTCAAATTTTCCATTTCTGGCAAGAGAAGACCTGCTACAAAGGAGCAACAGTCAGGAAGCAGTATAACATATTATTTTTGTCATATTTGGTAACATTTGGACTATGTAGATTTTGTTTTAACATTACATATTGGGTAGCAGGTGGTACATATTTGATAGCGGCACAACAATATATATGCCAAACTCTTAGAGTGGAAAGCAAGATGGGCATTGGAGGAACTGACGTTATGATAATTATCTTATACTTCATAGATGGAAGTCAATCAACATTAAAGAAACAAAGCCACAGATACACAAGTAAACACTAGAACTTAAAGTGGAATATAAACCTTTTGAATTATTAGAACAGAAAAATTTAAAAACCAATATATGTCACATTCAGATTTACAAAAATTTAGACAGTATTTTTAGAGTATTATAGTACTTTGTTTAAATATGAAGAAAAGATTAACATTATTTTACTGAAAGTTTTCAAGTTTTATCAACTTACATACTGAAAGAGCATTATAGACTAACTCAATGGTAAGTAATGGTACTGCATACGATATGCCAAGCATGCTGTAATCCCAGCAACTCTGAAGGCTCAGGCAGGAGAATGGAAAACTCAAAGCAACCTCAACAATTTAGCAAGCCCTAAGCAATTTAAGGAAACCAGTCTCAAAACAAAATATAAAAAGGGCCGGGGATGGGACTCAGTGGTTGAGCACTTCTGGGTTCAATCCCTGGTACCCAAAAGAAGAGATATACAGTAAACAAATTATGCCAACATGGTACACTTTAAAATTGTTCCCAATTATGTGCCCTCCTGTCCCATATTATTCATATTTGCCAGATGCTCTGTGACTTATATGACTTATGTGAGGAGAATTTTACCTCTCTTTCCCAGTCATCCCCTTGGTCATGTGACCTGCTTCTAGCAGTTGAATGTGACTAGCTGAAATATTACACTTATTTTGAGCAAAATCATCAAGGACCATCAAATGATGTTCCAGCTTTCTTATTCCCCTACTCTCTCCAACCCCATTTTCCAGTAAAAAGTTTGTGTAACAGATAAAGGATGTTATTTAGCCTGAATCTTAGAACAATGAAGTTAATGTCAATCTGTAGTGGTCAGCAGTCCCAGGAATGTGATTTGGAAATAATCACCATCTGTGGTACATCACTGAGATACTGAGACTGAATGCTATTGGACAGGAACTAAGCAAATACTAATACAAAACGTGTTACCACAACAAAATGTGTAAACTGTGAAGCCATTGTGGAGATATTTTATATTAATAGACTGAAGGACCTCTTCTTCAGAGCATGTTCTTCAGAGAACGTTCTTTATTACTGAGATTAAAGATTTCCTGTGTTACCAATAGAAAATTAATTATAAATTATGGGGTGAACTACTTGAATTTCACTTACAAACTGTTCTTACATGAGAACAGTAAGTGATGAATAATTTTAATAAATGACATATTTTCTGCTATTTGCAGTTTCCATTCTAAGTTCTCCACACATTAAACTGATTTAATCCCCCTAATAATTCTATGAAATATGGTTTTAACCACAAACAACTAATTAGAATACTAGGACTCAGAGAGGTTAATTACAGGCCAATGTCTTTGAGGTATTGTCATTATTTCAATTCTGAATTTGGGACCTCAGGACTTAACCTCATAGCTGTATGCTTCCTGTTTTGGTCAGCTATTTTGCTGCTGTGACTAAAAGATCTGACCACAACAATTTTAAAGGAGGAAAAGTTTAATCGAGGGCTTAAGATTTCAGAAGTCTTAGTTCATAGAAGCCCAGCTCCACTCCTCCAGGCTTGAAGTGAGGCAGAACATCATGGCAGAAGAATATGGCAAAGGGAGACAGCTTACATGATGATCTGGAAGCAGAGAGTGACTCCACACTCCAGATACAAAATGTATGCCCCATAGCCCAGTGAACCACTTCCTCTGGCCACATCCCACCTGCCTCCAGTTACCACTCAGTTAATCACTCAGGGATTAATTCTCTGATTAGGTTAAGGCTATAACTCAAATCTTTTCTCCTTCAAATGTTCTTGCATTGTCTCACATGTGAGCTTTTGGGGACACCTCATATCCAAACCACAACACTTGTACACATTTAATTATTTTTAGGAAAAAAATAAAATTATGTGTGTATGTGTGTGTGTGTGTGTGTGTATTCTAGAGTATTCTAAGTATAAGTAATGCCAACCTTTCAGTAAATGGAAATTTTAAGTAGAACGTTTAGAGGACACCATTCTGTCTAATATTACTTTATACTACACAAGGAAAAAACACTTAAGTTCTTGTTCTTAAAGTTCTGGAATGACTTGTATGTGAAAATGTGCATGAGTCATATGGTAAATGCACTACTACATACTTAGAAGACAGGTGCATAATCTTCTTATCCTTATCTAAGTATATATTTTATCTTCTATAATATTGATTTTTCAAAAACTATACTTTATATCATTCTTTCCTCAATATTTGACATAATTTGATGTGGAGAAATTTCATCTGGGGTAGAAATTCCATGATGGAAATTAAGACTATCAAAGGTACAAAAGCTGTTAACACATGTATCAAATATTTTGGTTTTGAATTAAATTAACACAATCATTTCCTAGCCATGGTTTTGACCCATCTTCTATTTGCTCAGAATAGCTGTCACCTCAAAGATAACCCTAATGTGAGTAGTACTTTGACTGTTAGAAGAAATAAACAAAGGCTATACAATATCTGAGGAAATAAAGTTACAAGCAATCTACTGGAATTCATTTACAGTCTTTTTTAGCCCTTTCAGATTTCTATGCAATTCAGAACCTTTTAGGTGAGTCTCAGAACTTTCCCAATCCTACTTTTAAAAAAAAAATTTTTTTTAATTTGTTATTCATGATAGTGTAATGTATTTATGCATTTTTTTCATGAGGTTCCCACCAACTTATGAAACAACTGCTTTAGGTCAGGATTCCTAGGTTCTATGTAACTAGAACAAATACCAATTCCTCTATTATCCTGATAAAATTTGGGATGTCTTTAATACTGGGTTTCAACTGATGCTATGACTGGGGTTTAAATTCAATTAGGATGGGCTCAGACAGTTCTGAAGTGGATTTAAGTTTTAAGAAGGAATAAAGCCTCAAGCATTTCTGCCCTATGAGAGGAAAATAGACATGAGTTATGAGAAGAGATAAGAGCAGATATTAAGCCAGGGAATGGCAGTACTAATGGTAGGATTCAGTCAGATGAATTTAAGCTTCCTCAAGACAAATAAAAAACATAAATGGTTAAATGTTTGAAATTTTACTTCTGCTTAATTCTAATGTGCTTCTCAAGAAAAAAATACTGAAAAATTGAACATATCTGCAAGAGGTACTATATTATTCTAAATCATACTTGGTGAATGGAGAACATCTAGAAAGATAAATTAATGAGTTAAAGAGTGAATACATAAAAATACTCACGGTGTAACTTGGAGGAAGAACAGGTTTCAATTAAAATGAAGCTATGAGTTTGGTAAAGGAGCTGGACGTACAGTTCAATGGTACAATATTTTCCTAGCATGTGAGAAGCCCTGGGTTCAATTCCCAGCACCACAAAAATAATAAAAAGTTAAAAAAATAGTTTGATAAATATTGATCAGTTATGTTGTACATCACTATTGTTATTTGAGTGTGAGGTATCCCCTAAAACTCATGTGTAAGACAATGAAAGAAGTTTCAGAGGAGAATGATTGGGTTGTGAGAGTCTTAACCTAATCAATAAATTGATCCCTGATGGGATTAACTGAGGCAGGAGGGGCATGGCTGGAGAAAGTGGTTAATTTGGGGTGTGACTATAGGGTATGTGTTTTGTATCTGGAGAATGGAGACTCTCTCTCTGCTTGCTGATCCTCTGCCACACTCTTCCTCCATGATGTATTGCCTCACCTTGAGCTCCCAGGAATGGAGCTGGCCTTCTATGAACTAAGATTTCTGAAACCTTGAGCCTTCAATTAAAGTTTTCCTTCTCAATACTGTTCTGGTTGAGTCCTTAAGTCATAGCAGTGAAAAAACTGACTAAAACAATCATGTCTCAGGCCACCAACTAGTACAGTTACTTTTAATTGGAAATTAATAAATTCATAATTTCCAAATAATAGACCATTTGGAAAGAGTCTGTTTTCTGGAACAAGATTTTCTTAAACAAAGCAAAGTATCTCTGAGGAAAGCTCTCATGAGACTTGATACATGTCGAAGAAACAATTTTCTTTATGAAGAAGACAATCTAGCAAGAACATTTGCCCATTAACCATTTGGAAAAGTTTTAGAGTTTAAATTATTAGAATGGTGTCTGTTTATGCCTGATTAAAATTCTCAACAGAAAGAGATACCGGTATCTGGGAACTCTACAGAGATAAATTGGAGCTAAGACAGGATATAGGACTTGCCTTACCATCGAGGAAGGAAAGATCCCCAAGAAACAGTCCAAGAAGCCTCTTGCAAGCTTGCTCACTCCAGTTCAAAGGCTTTGTACCACACCAGTGAAGAGGTTTGGTGTGATGGCAATGGAACCTCCAAGATGGTTGATTTGCCTATAGCATGAAGATATCTTAAAACTGTGTTGGACAAGCAAAACCAAGTTAAATAAATTGTAGCAATACCATTATCATGGTAAGTCTTCATATTATTTCAAAAGGCAGAAGTTAGGGAAGGGCATTTATATTATATTATATTATATTATATTATATTATATTATATCATATTATGTTATATTGTTATATCATATTATATTATTGTTATGGCTTGTCTAGAAAGTTCCCCTGAAAACCTTGTTATGAGGTTAAAAATATTGGATTATTAGAGCTATAACCTTATCAGAGGATTAATCCATTTGGATCAATAATTTGAACTAGGGGTACTGACAAGAAGCAGAAGGGCATGACTAGAGGACATTGGTCACTGGGGGCATGCCCTTGGACACTATATCCCTGTCCCTGGCTCCTCATTCACAGACCTTTCCATCTCACCCTTTCATCAGGATATTCTGCCTCATCTCAGGCTCAAAGCAATAAATTTGGCAAATCATGGACTGAAACTCCGAAACCATGAGCCCAAAATATATATATCCTCTTCTACATTGTTCTTTTCAGGTATTTTGGTCAGCAATGAAACCCTGGATATTATACTGGGTTTCTGAGTACTGATTATTTACCATAAGAAGTTCAAGGTAATTGGGAGAGATTTCCATCACAGTAATGAAACACTTAAGATAATCAACTTATAAGATGAAAGCTTTATTTTGGCTGACTGTTCTGATGTTTCCAGTCAATAGATGAGTGACCCTTTGCCCCAGGTTTCTGATGGAGTACATCATGGTTGGAGCACAAGGCAGAGTAAAATTGTTATATTTCATGATCCAGAGAGCAAAAGGAAGAGAAGATGAGCCAGAGGTAGACAAAATCTATCATGACCTAAGACTGTCACTAGACTCTGCTTTCAAAGGTTTCTCCACATCCTGGTAGCACCTTCCTGGGGACCAAGTCTTAAATATATGGTACTTTGGGAGACATTCATTATCCAAACTATGGCATTCCACTTCAAGAATATGTCAAGTTGACTTACTATTGAATTCTGAAAATTTAGTAGAACAAGAGTCTGAGGCAAATTTTGGTGGGCTATTACCTTACAAGCAAGTTATTTTTTCTGGGTGAGGAAACTATTATCCTAAAAAGAATGCAATTAGTTCAGATGAGATTGGTTACCTGGTTAAATAGTCTTATATAGACATTCTAAAAAAAAAAGATAGTGAAGAAATGTACACGTTTGAAATTTTATATTTCTTATATCAAACGGGTATGTTACATATCTATGTAGGTGGTCTTAGCATTGGTGTTTATTGGGTGACAAAGGCCTAACATTAAGCTACCCTCAGAGTTCTGAGGTTTGACTTCTTCATTCGTCTATCAAGTCACTTATCAATTTAATTTTCTACTATGTTTTAGAGTATCATATGTTTATTTTCTAATTTTGTCCAGATTATCATTTTTATTCAGGAATTTAATTGTTACATGTATGGTTTGAAATCCCTACTTAGCCCAAGGTTCTATTAGGCTGCATTTTTTTCTACAATGTTTATAGTTAACATCTTCAACTTTTTCCTGGTAACTCTTCTTCCACCCCAAGATCCATGTGAGCAGAACAGAAACAGGTGTATATAAACCTGAATATACTAAAATATATGAAGTATTTTGCCTTTCTTATCTGGTCCTCTCTTGATTGTCCTGTTGTTTCGATTTCTTGTTTCATGCTCCACCTCTTGTGAACTAGGGTACTTTCAAGGCAAATAAGGACCCTCAGAAGCACTGGTTGATGCTGACTTTCCAGGTCCACCCTCTCCATCAGCCACTGCACTATGACATGGCCAGGGAAAGAAAGTACTGTCTCCCACAAGCCCATTGCCTCAAATCCTCAGAGACAGAAGATCCCCATGGGTTTGTGGTATCAACACTGTGACACACTTAGTACCTGACATACTGGTATATGATAGCTTCAACCTTTAGAGTAGGCAAAAACTCAAGAGCCAAGACTTCTTGGGGTATAGGAGGGGAACAGGAATTCGATTATATTATACTCTTGAAAATCATAATATTCCATAGAATCTCTTCATTTGAAAGGGTAAAAAACTATTGAACATTTAAATTGTCTTTGCTTTCAGAATTTACTAAGTAAAGAGTAAGACTTTTATTCAAAATGGCTAAGATTCCATGAGTACAAACAATCCCCTAGACTTTAAGTAACATGAAAGTAAATAATTTATTTTATTTGTTTGAGTAGATGAATTTAAAATGCTAGAAGTAAATGAAAACAATAGAAAAGTAGGATTCCTGTTCTTAAAAAAATGAAGCATGTCAAATACAAAAAACTTTGTAGGTAGAAAAATGGCTTTTCTCTTTAAATATATTCTGCTTTTTATATGAAATTACTATCTGAACTTTCTCCAAACAAAATGCATTAATATTCAAAGTGCTAAGGGATTCAAGAGTGGTTTAGAATGCTTCTTTGAAACAAAAATCCTATCTAGTAAATTTAATATACTTGGACCACAGAATGTATTCTTCATTCTTAAATTATTCCCAAAGCTTCCACAATGCTAATTCGATTGAGGCTTTTCCAGTAAAGGGCAGTGCCTGTTAACATGTTAGCATTCGTAAAAAATGATGGCTTTTAGATGCACATTTTACAATAAAATGGAAAAATAGTATTTGTAGGCTTAAAAACCATTACTGTTGTATTATTCACAATATGTGGTATGCTCTATGATCTAAAAAAATGAATGCAAAGATAAATAGAAAAACATCAAAAAATGAAGAAAGTGGTGTCCCCAATGAAATAATGTACCTATTCTATGTTAATGCTGTGTGCTAAATTGCATTCCTGTTTGTTAATTTGCAGTCTATAAAATAGCCAGAAACTGCTATCTACCCAAAGGTTTATCTGTACAGTTTCCGATTCTATTTTAAATAGTTTCAAAACATACAACTCTCTAGAAAAGATGTTAAAAGAATATAAGTAAAGTTATTTTACTTAGTATTTTCAAAAACAAATGAAAGAACTTTAAATCTTCACCACTGACACAGTTACAACCACAGTTTCTCATCCCTTGCCTTCTTTCTCTTTCAATATCCTGTTTTTGTAACATCACGTCTCTCTTTTGTATTTATAAACTCTTTCTTTCCATTGGTACATTTTTCTCAGTAAATAAATATATATACATATCTTTATTTATTTTTGGTTAACATATATTAACTGTACATTTTAGTGTTGTTTAGTGTGACAGTTCAACACAAGAATACAGCACACACAGATCAAATCCAAACTCCTTTTACCAGCCCGCCTTCCCAACCTCTAGTAATCACTCTTTTACATTCATTTTGACACTTCCAGTTTCCATATGTGAAAGAGCACATGGAGTACTTGTTTTTCCTTGATGGACTTATTTCATTTAACATAACATCCTCCAGTTCCATCCACTTTGCCCCAAATGAAATGATGTCATTCTTCTTCTGGTTAAATAATATTCCACCTCTCTCTCTCTCCCTCCCCCTTTCTCTATATATGAATATATCTCACATTTTCTTTATTCATCAGTTGATGGGTACTTAGGTTGATTCCATGTTTTAGCTATTGTGTATAGTGCCATGGTACCCATGACTATGCTGGTATCTCTGCTGTGATGATTTCTTTTCCTTATTATAAGTACAGAGAAATGGGATGTCTGGATCATGTGGTAGATCTCCAAAGGGCCAGAGGCCCTGGTGAATCCATTAAACCACCCAAATTCTCAGTGTTGTAGTGTAACTGATATATGTTACCACAGACTTCTCATTTCTATAAGTCAATACCCTGAAATCTGGTTCCAATCCTATACTTCTAACTGAATTCATTTTCCAAAAGACTTCTAATAACCTAATTGACATATCTCATTTCAGTATTTTATATTGAGTTATTTGCTAGTATTTGAACATCTTTCTAAAAAAGTGTTGTACATTAAAATCCCTTATCTTAACCTCAAAAATAGTATTTCTTTAACTCTTCTTTAATAAATTTGATCACTATTGAATTTCTTTTCAATTTCTCTTAGTTTGTTTGATTTTTAAATTCAACAGGAGATATTCCCTTTCCATTTTGCACAGTATATTTGGGCAACCCATTCCATTCCCATGGATTCAAGTGGACAATATGAAAGTCAAACCTCTTTTTACATGCTCTTTAAAAGATGAGACATTTCCCTTCTTTTCTGAATTTTCAGATTTAAAAAAAAAATGTTACTGTTTAATTATGACAGCTTTCCCACATCTCTTAATATCATTTTTTTCCTCTTCTTATTTGTTAATGTAGACTGAATGATTTTTAAGTTGCACCCACCTTACATAAATACCTTGAATATTAATTTTTCAAGATCTAGATTTATTTTTTGATATGTTTTACATATTGCTGGATTAAACTTACCAAAACTACATCAAGAGTTTTTATAACTGTGCTTAGCGTAAAGTACTATAGTTTTTTTACTCTAATTTCTTTGTTTTCAGTAATTAAGATATGGTTGGCCTCATAGAATGACTTCTGAACCATTCTTGTACCTTCAGTTGCCATTTAATTTCTCTCCATCTTTGACATTCTTTGGTCTTTTCTTCAATCTAGCAGTCAGAGTAATCCAGTTAAAAAATACAAATCAGATCATACCTCATCCTCTAATTCTAGATAAATTCCAACTTCATTTATATATCTTAAAAAAATGCTCACACTACTGGTCACAAAGATTAATTGCTTTGTGAGAGTGATAGCTATAATCACACTTGACAGCATCTACGGTAATATTTATGGGTCAGTTGCAGAGAAAAGAAACCACTGTGCAAGAGTGATTATACCAAGTACTAGGTGACTTAGAAATCATTGATATTTCTAGAGTAAAAGGTTCTAAGTCAAACTTCCTGAACTGTTCTCAGCCTCCAGGCTTATGCTGTTACTGCCATGACTGACTAAGCTGCCATGAAGGACTTAGAAATACAACACCTCAGGAAAGCTTGCTGCAACTCGTATCAATAAGTGCATGCTTCTCTCCCCACTGAATTTAGTTCTGAATCAAAAATCACAAATATGCCTCAGAAGGTAGAATCTAAATGACACAAAACAACCTAGCAGAAAGTGAGTTAAAAAATATGTAGATTTCATTTTGTGCTTATGTGTACGCTTAGTTGCTACTTTTCTATTTTTAGTTTATTAGCCAAGAAGGAACACTATGAAAACATTAGAATAGAAAATAATCTACAGATGGTACCTCCTTAAAATAATAACCATGGATTTGGGGACTGCAGCAGCTCTTACTGAAGATTCTTTTTTTTTTTTTTTTTCAGTGCTGGGGATCGAACCCAGGGCCTTGTGCTTGCAAGGCAAACACTCTACCGACTGAGCTATCTCCCCAGCCCTGCAGTAGCTCTGATACACTAAAAATTAATGCTTTCTGAAGTTGAAAATAATATATTTACATATACATACTTATGTACATATATTCATATACACTACTCACATGTACATGTATGCATATATATATATGCATATGTACAAGTGGATGTGTATATGTGTATATATATATTCACATTCATAAACTTCCATACTTCTGTGATGAAATTAGAAAATAATGGAAATAATGGAAAAAATCAAGATTAAATTTTCATTGAGTATCATAATTTTATGAGATTCAAAAATTATAATTAAAGGCTTCAAACATTTAAATTATTTTACAGTGACTACATATAAGAAATATGCTGGGCTATTTTAGAAATAACTTTTCAACATTTAAAACACTAGAAACAATCTAGAAACAATTGTTCAACATTCTTAGATTCTGAGAATGATAATGAAATTAGGGTTAATAAATTGTTCTGTTCTGAGTATTTAATATTTATGCTGACCATAATTATAGAATCATTAAGCTTGTTTCCAGATCTCCTCAAATTTGTCCAGTATGCAATGCTGTATCAGCCAGTCACTAACAGAAATCATATAATAAAGTTAAATAACATTAGTGCTTATTATAAAGATAAAACACTTTGAAAAAGTCTGAATATTATATATTTCATTAAATGAACAAAGGATTATACTATATCCTTTGGATATTCTGACACTAGCTTAAACTCTTCTAGTCTATATATTCAAAATACTTGAGGATAGTGTTCTTATTGGTTTCATACTTATCTGGTATGCCCACACAAACACACACCCATTAGGACCCTGCCAAGAGTATAGTAAATTAATTTTTTATAGTTCTTCTCTGGAAACAAGACTGACAAAATATGTTACTATATAAAAACCATCATTAAAACTATTCTCTATTTAGATTTCAAACCATATAATAATTGCTATATTTATTCATTTTAATGGAAGTATTTTACATGACTCAGGAAACTGCAATATTTAACTCATTATTTTAATTCCTTCCTATTTTTCTTTAAAAAGAAACTGCTAAAGAAAAAAACACATGCTCAGCTTCCTTCACACACCTATCTAAATATAACTGGCTTATTTTAACTCTTATGTGACATGTTAGTGCCCAGCTGAATGTTATTAATGTTAAATTTAGTAAATAAATCATATGACACTCTTATTCAATGACATTATATGAAAAGATGAGAATTATGAGTAATTTTTTCTTGTTTCACATTAAAGCTTTCCTAAAAATTATTTTAAATGTCTTGACAACTTTTAAAAGGTTAATTTAATTATTACAGAACTAAATGGCAAACAATTATGACAAGCATTTTTACCCAATGTTCAAAAATCCCATATATTAATATTGTACTTTGACCCATAGTATCGATTGTAGTTTCTGAACAATTATGAGGTTGCTTTTTTTTAGGTCAGCCTTTTCTGTTAGCATTGAAAACTGCTCAGCTACTTCAATCAATGCTCCATCTGTCCACACAAACAGACATACTCATCAGGAGGCAAATTCTATTTGTTTTAAAAATACATATGGGAAAAATGTTCCCATAAATTGACAGAGCTCTTTTCTGGTGTATTTTATGCAGAAAAATATCCTGTCAGTAAGCTTTGAAATTTCCAGGAAGTATATCATGCCATCGTTTTGTCACTATATATATTATTAAGGGATAACAGCAACCACTTAGACTTCTTGACTTCAGAAAGAACTTGGAAATGACTTCTCAATTGTAAGAAGCATATAGGCTCAATGTTTGCTAACTTACCTGCTACTAAATACAAATCTTGAGGATTAACTGAAAATCACACATCTACTCCAGTATTTATCATTGAACTTACAGTTTATAAAGTGAAAGTGCTTAATAAATAGTGTTATAGAACTCAGTAAGGAATATTTATGCAAAAGTAATCAAGGAAGATATATTGATTCTCAAAAGAAGTGTACATGTGCCTAGGGAAGGGAGAATTCAGGTGCCAGTGGATATTTTAGAAGATGATAAGGTCCTGTTCTTCAAGATATGGTGCCTATTGGGGAAATGGAAAAATACCATAATTCATCAAATCTAAGGTGTGTATTCTTCACATTGTAATACGTCCAAAATTAAGGTGTGTATTCTTCACATTGTAATATGTCCAAAATTAGAATGTGTCTTACAATCAACTGTGTATTGCAATTTTAATTTGTCAAGCCATGATTGCCATGGTTACTATTGTTTTCACGTACTCATAACATTGTTGGAGTGAGGTAACCACAATAAAATGTAAAGAATGGGAGGCCATGGCTTGAAAGAATATCCCTGGGACAATATTGGAGCATACTTTTAAGGATCAAATTATCAGTGCTCATGATAACACGGAATGATTCTAATTAACAAATTTTGAACCAAGTTGGAAAAGTAATTTAGTAAAAGCTTGAATACAAAGTAGTTTTAGAAATATTTTTACTCTATTTTATTTTGTATTTTCCTCTTTATGAATGCATGGATTTAGTATATAAAAAAAGGTGTTAAATTAGCCTAAAAGTCCTACTAATAAATTCTAAGGAGACTGAAACATTATATATTGATTATATAGTTAATTGTTTGTTTCACTGAAGATCCAAAGTTTTGGCAGGAAACACAACCAATGAGGACTTAGATTTGATGAAATATGGCAAGGATGATATAATGTGAATACTACTAAGATAAAGAAAACACAAAGAACTATGCATGCTGGCATGAGAGTAACGGGTGAACCTTGCTGTGGAAATCAGGGGAATATCTGAAAAAGAAGGGGCAGAGGGACTGAGACTGGACACATGGGGTGTGACCAGTAGGAGAAATGCAGAGATTTTTCACAAGCAGGTAGAGAGGCACAGGGGTGCATGGTGCCTAAAACAAGCAACATACAAACAAGTAAGTAAACAAAAAGGCTGTAAATACAACTGAAGCATTATGCAGAATGTGTTTAAAGGGTTGTTCTGAAATTAGAGATGTCTGTTGTTAAGTAAGCATAAGAACAATTGCATTATTACCTTCTCCCCCCTTCAGAAATTTCACAAAGCTTCATTAATGAATTAGGAATTTAATTTGATATTTCAAACTAAATGTATTTTGACCCGGGACACATTCTTAGGAAATGAGAGAGTATAGAATGGATTAAAAGGAAAAGGATAAACCAAAATGGGATTGTTTGTTAAAATAGGCCCTTAGGCCTCTGCCATGTCAACTAAGATTCTTCAAAGGATGTGGGGGCTTAATCTTAGAGAAATCAATAACCATCGAGGAGGGAATAAAGTCCCCTGTTGAAATTAAAAAATCAAAAATAAAAACCTAATCCTTAACAAACTTAATAGAATTTAGTGTTAGCTCCTCCAGAAAAAGGAATAAATCATGTGCACTACTTCCACAACATAATAGATATGCAATGTTAATACCAATAATATAGTCTACACAAATGTAATTATAAAAAAACCTAAAATAGAAAAAAATTGGTATGGGATATCTCATTGACTTCCATTGTAGCATTTTGCAACTAATTTCATTTTAAAAACATTTGCGACTACAGAGATACAGATAAACATAATAATCTAATATGACTTAAATTATTGACAAATAATTCTCAAAATAATGAATCTCAAAAAATAACTAATCATTTCAAGGAACATTAATTTGTTTATGTAAGTTAAGAATGTGCGTAATATTACCTATTAATTACACACACACACACACACACACACACACACATATATATATATATACATTTACATTTACAATTTTATAATTCATTTAGTTTGCTCTCTTTTTCCAAAAATGAGATTTAATTAGCAATCTTAATGAAAACATATATTATCTCATAGGTTAGTCCTTAATGTGATCTGGCAAATGAGTACTTTGAGATAGATTGCCAGATAAAATACAAAACCCATTCAATGTAAACCATTTGAAAACTTATCATCAGCGTGTGTTAAGCTGCCTTTCATAGGTTGAACACACCACTACCAGACTCTGACAATAGATGACTTCTTCAGTCTCAGTGATTATTTCACTTTCATATGAGACCTGAAACTTAAGTGTGGTAACATCATTTAGAACAAGAGGATTTTTATTGTTTCAGCGTACACAGATGTACTAGGCGTGTCTTTGAATTTCATTAAGTATTAAATTGGATAGTGCTGTTAAGAGTACAAGAGAAGAACCATGACTTCACAACAGAGAAGAGTAGCCTACGCTGGTCAAACACGCTGAGTGCTGGCAAGGGATCAAGGTATTGTTTTAAGCTAAGAGATATAATTGGTAGGTCAATGCATTTTTGATTTCCCATGTTTTCCATGTGATATATGATGCTCTAGTCTTTTTCTTTAAATTTTTGCCTACAAACGAAATTAAAAGTACAGTGAATGTATGGGGAATAGTACAGCTGTGGATCCAGTTTTCGGGTTAACACAAGCTTTTAAAACATTTTTCCCAGCAATAGTAACAGCAGCCGTAGCATCTGGATGCTTGAATGGAAAGTGACTAGCCAGATCCTGCTTACTTACATTGGCACCCACTGACTTGCCTGAGGATCAGTCAACTGGGGGGCTCTTTGGGAGAACCTTCCCACATGGCTTCCATACACCTTTGATAGCCCTGTCATTGTCAAGAATTTGTTCAAGTTTATGTGTCTAAGAATAAAATCATGTTCAAGTTTCTGATGATTTCTTCCACATGTTAAGATCCTTTTTATGATATGGAACAAAGGCCAAAACTTTCAAGTTGAGTCAAAAGGAAGGTTCAAAAGACCCATTGGCTGACTCACATTTTGATGAAATATTAAACTTCAGATTTTGCCATGTGATAGTGAATTCATTTTTCAATGTGCTAGATGAAATATAAATTCTGCCAAAATGAAAATACTCTTTTAAGATGTCAGATTTACAACAGGGCTGAACAGACTAATTATTTTAACCTAAAGACATTTTATTTATAGAAAATTCATAAAAAGAGCGAGTTGATTTCATAATTTGACACCAGTAAGTGAGTAGAACATTTATACAGTAAGAATATCACTTTTTCTTAGATTTCAGGATCTAGTTTTTAGGGATTCATCACCAATGAAGATTTATAGTATATCTGGGTTAGAGGAGATCCAAAAAATTATTAACTTTATCATGTTAAATTCCTTTGCAAATGTCTGGTTCCTTCAGGCTATCCTTTAAAACCACCAATAAGAGTTTTCTACTTTTTGAGCTAGACAGTTGGAAAGTATGTCTGTCTTTATGGAAATCATTAGTCTTCTAGTTAAGGAGATCTAATGATATCTGTAGGGAACATTGTATCTGATTTTTCATATTAGTCTGATCTCCAAATACTGTAAGAGCCACTGTTTCCTACTCCACCCTTCAGCTTTGACTCATTGCTATCATGAGGCTAGCAAACTGTCTCCAGCAATTATTCTTTGTAAATGTCATAACCGTTTATTTCCCTTGCACCCATTTCAATTTGAATGTAACTCTCTCAAACTATGATCTTCACAACTAAGATTTAATGTGATTCAGCATTGTGGAGCATAACACATTTAGTAATTATGAAGTGAGATTTCATTTGGCATTTTAAATATTACATATGGAGGATACAAGGAGACAAAGACTCCAAGGGTCATCCCAGAGGCATCAAATCCCAGATGGTCAATATTTACTCTTCCTAAACAGGCACCAGGAGTGGCTTACTCCTGTCTACCTTCTTTTGTAGTAACAGAATTCTCTAGACGCATTACCTATGTTGGCTTAAGGTGGGGAACTGTTGCACTTATCCTTTACATTCACAAATCTTACAGTCTAATGGGTTGAAAGACTTATAACTACACTAGAATATAGGATAGAATAAGTACTGTTGTTGAAATAAAACACAGTGTTTCCTATTAAACACATGTAATATCTCCAGTCTTCCCAAATGGCCTTTATTCATTTATAATTATGGCTTAGTTATTAGCTGAAGGAATTCATACCAGTTATCTTTAAATATTAATTCTCCATTCTTCCTTCATCATTTGTTTCAAAATATTTTTATTTGCTCAGCTAACCTGATGAGAATGTCTGTTTTTGTCATGTTATTTTTCACTATTTCTTTTCTTTCTTCCATTCCTGTTTTCATAGGAGGCTGAATGCAGTGGCACACACCTGCAATCCCAGAAACTCAAGAGGCTGAGGCAAGACATTTGCAAGTTTAAAGCCAGCCTCAGCAACGTAGTGAGGCCCTGTCTCAAAATAAAAAACAAAAAGGGCTGGAGATGTGGCTCAGTGGTTAAACACCCCTGGGTTCAATCCTCAGTACCCAAAACCAACAAAACAAAAGAACATTTTCATAGTATAGACTTTGCATAGCATATTCTTTGCTAAAAAAACAAATTTATATAATGCAGAACTATGTTTACTTATCTCCAAAATTTATGAAGAACTTACAAAACTTTACACCAAAAATACAAAGAACCCAATCAATAAATGGGCCAAGGAACTGGACAGACACTTTACAGAAGAAGACATACAGGAAATTAATAAATATATGAAAAAGCGTTCAACATTTCTAGTGTTTAGAGAAATGCAAATTAAAACAACTCTAAGATTTTATCTTAGTCCAATTAGAATAGCTATTATCAAGAATACAAACATAATAGATGTTGGCGTGGATGTGGGGAAAAAGGCACACTTTTACATTTTTTGTGGAGTTGCAAATTGGCGCAACCACTCTGGAAAGCAGTGTGGAGAATCCTCAGAAAACTTGAAATGGACCCACCTTTTGACCTAGTTATCCCACTCCTTGGTTTATACCCAAAGGACTTAAAAGCAGCATACTACAGTAACACAGCCACATCAAAGTTTATAGCAGCTCAGTTCACAATAAACTAGATTGAGGAACCAACCGAGATGCCCTTCATCAGATGAATGGATAAAGAAACTCTGGTATATATACACACTGGAATATTATTCAACTATAAAGAATAATAATATTATGGCATTTGCAAATAAATGGATGGAGTTGGAGAATATCATGCTAAGTGAAAAAAGTCAATCCCCCAAAACCAACGGCTGAATGTTTTCCCTGGTAAGTGGAGAATGATATATAATGGGTGTGGGGGAGGTGGGTAGTGAGAGAAGAATGGAGGAAGTTTAGATCATGTAGAAGGAAATGAGAGGGAGGGGGTATGAAAAATGGTGGAATGAGACAGACATCATTACCCTATGTACATGTATAATTACACAAATGATATGAATCTACATCATGTACAACAATAGAAATGAAATAATGTACCCCATTTGTGTACAATGAATCAAAATGCAGTCTGTAAAAACTTAAAAGATAAATTAAACAAATGAATAAAAAAGAAAATTAAAATATTTTTCTTAAAAATTAAATCAATGTATCAAGCCCACTGTCCTGATTATTTTGAAAATCCTCAGAATATCCTATAGGGAATTCTAAATCAAGTTTGCATTATATAGCCTCACACTTTTTCTTAATAAAAATATTAATGTTGTAAATATTTTATAAAAAAGTCAAACTTTTTCTACTTCTGCTTAAATAATTGTATTATGAGTCACATATAATTTCATAAGTTTCCCACTGTATCACGCTTTAAAAATTTACAGGATATTCTGACAACCAAATAATTATTTATGAACAAATAGAAAAATGTCAGCTTATTTTCAAGTGAACACTATATGAACATAACTGGGTACAACTTAAACATGCAAAATATTTCCTGTACTGTTGCTTGAGGTATGCACACAAATGAACTCCTGGTTCCTCATGTGATAATCATGAACAAGATTTTTAGATTATATCAACCATGATGGTTTTGGGATTCTAGTATTCCATTTTATTGTCTGTCTTAAGTATTGGGAACTCTTGGTTTAAGATTAATTTTCTTCTTAAACCACAGTAGTCAACGAGAAGATTTTGTGGGGGATATGGTTTCTGCTGTTCAATAATGACTCCCTTTAAATTGGTAGCTAGGATTAGAATGACCATATAAGAACAATCATGACAAGATGATAATCTTGAAGGTGTCATGGTTGGACCAGTGTTTCTCAACTATCTTTATGAACTATTGCACTGAGTGTTCAAACAAATTTCTTCAGGGAAGGAACTCTCAGTGGTTATATAATACATTCATATGAAAGGTGAATCTACAAAGAATGATATAATAGGCAGCATTTCCAAAATTATGTATGTGTATACACAATACATACACACCTTCTTAAATCTGAGGTTTTCTTCTCCTGATTTCTGTATTCTATTTCTACTTCTATTTGATCTCATCAATCAATCAAATATCACATTGTAATCATCCATCTTATGCCAAACTATGCCAGAAACTGAAGAGATGTTTAACAACTCTACAGCAGGATTTTCCTTTAAATAGTTCTTTAAAAACTTAAGTAAAGGAAAGATTCTTATTTGAGCTAAAATGTTATATTCTTTAATGTCATTATGACTGTAAACATATGTTTAGAAAACTTGGCATTGGTATGGGATTTAAAAGTAAGAGGAAAAATGTTAAAAAGGAGGTGAGGTGATCTAGTCCTGTGTACTTTTATCATCAGAAGGAAAAAATAAATTCAATGTAGAACCTCAGACTTATGAATAAAAATAAGTACTCAGCTACAAGTAATCTGCATATATTTTGGAGAACCAATAATGGAAAAAATGGTTAACATAGAACACTTAATCTAGCAGCAGTAACATTTTCTGTATTATCAAATTAAGGTGTAAAAATTTGATAAGACATTAACACATGCAAATAAATTAATAAATATTTAATCTTTGTCTTTTATCAAATTCAAACATTTTTGAAAAGAGAATACAGAAGCAAATTGTGTTAATCAGATTAAAAAAAAGAGAGAGAGAAAAATACCTGCACACATTGTAGGAAATGAAAGTATTGGAAATATTTTCTTTAATATGAGTAAAAGTAAAAATACCAATATTATTACTGATTTTAGCATTACATTGGTTGTCCTATATAAAACAATAATAAAAATGTATACATAAATATATGGATTAGAAATGAGGAATATTTTTCTTCATTTGCAGGTAATACACATAATTACAATACACAATCCAACAAGATTTTGATTGCTTATTAAAATTATACAAGGGCACAACAAATTCATGGATGTACTCTCATAAAAACCTGTTTCAGAATGGAATGTATAGATCAGGATTTAAGTGCTTGACTTCCATGCACAATGCCCACACCACACACACACACACACACACCCACAAAGAATGGAATAAAATTATTAGAGAAACCAAAAAAATTTTTATCTGCTAGCAACAACTAATTAGAAAATATAATCTTGAGCTAATTCATAACAGTAGCCTCATTTTTCAGTCTTAGGCATAAGCAACAATGGCAAGATATTTATAGATATAGCTAAAAATTTTCAATAAGTCTTTTTAAAGTAAGACTGAACTAAGTGGAAAGTGGGATCATATTCATTGGCGAAGATGTCTAATATATAAAAGATATTAATTCTCTCTCAATTAACCTAAAATTTCAAAGCAACATGAAAACCTGAAATAATTTTTTAAATTAAAATTGAAAATTGTTTAAAAAAACTTGGCAAATTTGTATTGTAACAGCAAGTTTCTTGAATTTATATGTATATACACATTAAAAAATAGTTTTTCACTGCTTACGTATATGTACTTTTTAAAAATTTTTTGTTTGTTCTAATTAATTATACATGACAGTAGAATGCATTTCGACACATCATATATAAATGGAGTATAACTTCTAATTCTTCTAGTAGTACATGATGTAGAGTTTCACCAGTCATGTAATCATATGTGCACATAGGGTAATAATGTCCAATTCATTCTACAATCATTCCTTCACTCCCCTCTGTCTAATCCAAGTACCTCTATTCTTCTCTAGCCCCACCCCCCTTATTGTGGATTAGCATTCACATACCAGAGAAAACATTCGAACTTTGGTTCTTCAGGATTGACTTGAGATTAATAAACATAACACATGAATTGAAAATTCTTGTTCGTAGTTTGATATATGGCATTATAACTTAATATGGCAAGAATGAAAGGATTCATGTCATCATTGATTGGCTCTATGGTCGAAGATTCTGAATTGTTAAAAGAGAGTGTTTTCAGGTTGCTAACAAAATATCAGGAGATTGACAGAAAGATAATGTAAAACAGCTGTTGTTATATTCTAGGAAATCTTAAATAATTCTAAACAGTGATTTTAAATAAGATTATTTAAAGATCTGTGGAATCAGTTTTTAATTATAGTCAAGTGAAGATATAAAAGAAACATATAAAAATGTATAGCCACAATGAGTTAGTGTAAGTAAAGAATAATGATGTAAACAGAAAATACTGTAATTAATTCTTATAATTTTATGTTGTTTCAGAATCCATTTTAAACATGTTGGACTTTCTCTTACCAGAAGCAGAGCTTAGTCACCCTTGACACAGTTTCTAGTTTTGCACTTTCTCCCACTTCCTTATGATGATCATCAGATATCTTCCCAATACAATCACTTCCATGTGACCTCCATGTGGAAGAGCTAGATATACCATATTTGACCTAGCCCATAGACTTCCACACCCACACAGTCTATGTAGAAATGCCACAGTAATCATCTTGAAAACACAGCATGACTGTCTAGAGCTCATATCTGCTTGATTTAAATTCACCCATGGGAAGTCCCTGAAAGAAACCTGTTTGTGTAATGCCCTGGATCCCCATGAAAGCTTTAGTCCTTTAGGTCCTCTCTCTCTTGCTTCTCACTAGTTGAGCATGTGGGGCCTGCACAGTTTATCATTTCCATTTCTCTTTGTGGATCCCTTGGCCTTTTTATTGTTAGGATTTGTAAGAAAACATTACTTTGGTTATTTCTTGTTTTTTCTTGTACTGACTCCTCTCTCTCACCTGACATAATCAAACCCAACTCTTCTCTGAGTCAAGGCTCTCTTAGAGAGTACCTATCTTGGTAGAAATAAAGTAAATCTAGGTCAGACTAGAGCCTCCAAGTTATCTGCTAGTATAAACATGTTTTCTGCAAGAGGGATGTCAAGTCACAGTTTAGACTGGATGCCAACTTTCAGGATAAAGAAGTAAAACATAAAAGGCGCAGTGTAAACATCAGTGGCAAGTATACTAGAGTACCATGGAGGCAGGGCTAGAGTTTATGGCCACTTTCAGGAGAGAGATCTCAAAACCAAATTAGAGGAACAACAACAGATATTTATATTGTAAATTTTTACATAGAATACAATTACTTTTCCTTTATCATAGTCAATTCTTATATTAATTTTTGAAACATATATATGATTAGAATTTCATATTTCTAACCTAATCCCATTGAATTACACTAAAACAATTGATCTACACTTTTGGTAGAAGTTGCTGGCATGAGAAAAGATGTTCTCCCAGGAACATATGGGAAATTTTATTTCTAGCTACTTGAACAGTTTTCATGCACAATAATTATATATTCTATTAATTTGACATCACTATTTAATGTTTTTGGCAATGAGTTCTTCCCAAAATATTCTAGTTTATTTTAGATTTTAATTGTTTGATTAATACTCCTATTGTTACTAATATCTAGCATTTGTTAAGCACTTATTCTCAGGCTGCATCTATGGGATAAGGAGGAGGTAATGGAATATACCAGAGAGAGGGAATGGTCCTGTTTCCATGTGGTAGGAGCTTTCCAGAGAACTGCAAAAATATTTGTAACTATCACAATGGGTATTATTGGAATAATCATTCTGTGTCTTATGCCGTAAAGTTCATGGCTTTGTAGTTGTTTTACAAACTTGAGTTAAGCTTACACACCCCACTAAAAGCTACTTAAAGTAAAAACACATTTTCATGGTCCCATATTCCAACTTAAACTATTTTCATTATAATAGTACTTAAATATATAAAACACAAAATTAGGTTCTAGTTCCTTCTTTTATACCTCTTATACCCACAAACTTCCATAAAATTACAAAATCAATGCAAATTAAACTAACAAAAATTAAATTTAAAACAAGTTAAGAAAATCAGTATATTTAGCTCAATACTGTATTCTCAAAACAGGAATTTAGTAAACTCCTTACAAAATTTAATGAATAGTTTTTGTAATTTCTTTTCTCCTTTTAAACTTCTGTGAAATCTTCTGAAGGAGAGATTTACCATCATTTGGGTTTCACTAGGGTAAATAAATTACTTACATTTTTTGGTCTGTTTTTTCTTCAGCCTGTGGTGATGTCCTATTACCTAATGCTAACATGCTCAAAATAGACAGAAAAACAATCAGGGACACAAAAACCTACAGCCAGTATTTGGTTATACATATAACAGAGAATATGTTTAAGTTAATTTTTTATATTATCTTTGAAACAAACCATACAGTTATGGTAGAAAATATGCAAATCCCAGTTTGCAAAGTGCTACAATTGTGGGCCATAATGTCATAAACCAGATGTTCATGTGATAAATAACTGGATTCCCAAGTAGCCTAATGCTTTAATGCATTTCATTCTTTTGTTCTTTAAACAAATACTTATTGTGTGGTATGTGCATATAACTGTAAGCTATGCTCTAGAAGACAAATGGTGTTACATTTTAGATGTGGTATACCCCAAAATCTCAGATAATGCAAGAAGGTTCAGGGGAGATATGATTGGGTTGTAAGAGTCTTACCCAATCAGTGATTTAATCCCCTGATAGGGATTAACTGAGTCATAATTGAAGTGGTAGGGCGTGGCTGGAGGAGGTGGAAATTGGAGCATGATTTGGGGTATATTTTTGTATCTAGCTTAGAGTGTCCCTCTGCTCCCTGATTACCATAATGTCAGCCGCTGCCCTCTGCCATATTCTCCCACTGTGATGTTAAACCTCACCTCCAGCCCCAAGAAATGGAGCCAACCTTTTATGGACTAAGACCTCTGAAACTGTGAGCCCTCAAATAAACCTTTTCTCCTCTACAAACGTGCTGGTTGGGTCCTTTTGTCACAGCATCAAAAAGGCTAACTAAAACAGGAATTTGTACCAGGAATGGGGTCATTGCTGTGCCTAACCTGACCCTCTGGTTCTAAAGCTTTTTGAGCTTTTTGAAATTGGTGGGAGGAACTTTGAGATGATTAATAGTACAAGCTGGAAATGCTTTAGGTTGTTGTAAGACAAACTTAATAGCTGATTCTGGTGGGAGCTCAGAAGACCAAAATGCCAAAGGGACCAGGGATAATGAAGACAGTGCTCAAGAGGGTTCATAGGATGATTCTATTTGAATTTGGAGTAGAGTACATTTGTATTATGTTCTGGATGAAAAGTTGTCTGCCTTTTGCCTGTGTCCAGAGACTTTCTGCGAGACTGGTTTTAAAAGTGATGGACTTCTTAATCTGGTGAAATTTATAGACAGCATAGCCATAGCATTCAGTTGGTGACACGAATGGTGCTGGCATCTTTTAGCTCAATTTATTGTAATAGTCAGGAGCAGAAAATCAAGCAGAAAGATTTGGAAAAAGGAAACTTGAAAGGTCAGAGTAAAACTAGGGCTAAGGAAGTTACAGCTAGACATTAACTCCACTACAGATAATGCTGAAGACTTTTCCTAGAGATAATAAGAAAGATGGCTTTAGGGCATCTCAGGAGCTGGCAAGACCACACCCATCTCAGCCTCAAGGGAGTAATGGTGAAAATTTTCTTGAGAAGAGACCAGTTCTCAAGGGCACCCTTCTTGCATTAGGAGGCCTAGGAATTTTTTCAATTGCTCAGCTACCCATACACTCACAAGCTCCTTCAGTCAAGATCCCTGGAGGTCTGGCTCCTGTTCAATATGGCAGCAGACATTGGCATCAACCACATTGTGTTGGTTTTGCAAGTATGCAGGATGTTGAAGTTAGAGATTCATGGAGGCTTCCCCCAAGATTTCAGAGGAAGGCCTGGAAGGCCAAACAAGGTGCTGCAGGGTTGGAGTCCTTGTGGGCACTGTCTAAGAAGTTAGTGTGGAGATGTGAGGAGGAAGCCAAAGCTGCAGTGGAGACCCCAGAGATTAAGAAATACCAGTAGCATGGAACATCTTCCTAGGAAAGTTTCTGGAATTGAGCAGAGACAAGTCAACAGAAAGGCCACTTGGGCTACAACAAACAAGGCCATAGGGGTGGAGCTACACATGCCATTTGGAGATAACATCAAGATGGCATTTTCCCCAGATGCCGAAAATGGAGCTACAGAACCTGTTTGCCCAGCTGGACCATGGTCTTGCTTTGGTCCTATACCTTCTTTCTATGCCTCTAAATTGGTGAATGGAAATGTTTACTCTGTACCATTATATATTGAATATTTGTAAATTGCTTTTAAATTCATAGGGACTCACAATGCGAGATTGCCTTGAGCCTCAAAGAAGACTTTCAACTTGAACTTTGAGTAAACTCAGAACTGTTGAGACTATGAGAATTTTGGGAACTGAACTAAATGTATTTTTCATTGTTAGATGAATGTGAGCTTTTGGGGGTCAGGAGTAGAATGTTATGATTTAGATATGGTGTCCCCCCCAAAATTCACATGTGAGACAATTTAAACAGGTTCAGGGAAGAAATGATTGAGTTGTAAAAGTCTTAACCCAATCAGTGATTTAATCCCCTGATAGGGATTAACTGAATGGTAACTGAAGTGGTAGGGTGTGGCTGGAGGAATTGGGAATTGGGACATGGCTTTGGGTATATATTCGTATCTAGTGAGTGGAGTCTCTCTCTGCTTTCTGATGATGTATGGCTTTGTATGGACTAAGACCTCTGAAACCATGAACCTTCAAATAAACTTTCCCTTTTCTACAATTGTTCTGATCAGGTCATTTAATCAGAGCAGTGAAAAAGTTGACTAAAACAATAAGGTATAAGATATTTTTAAAAAGTATGGTGATGTTTAATAGAGAATGGATGCTAAACTTCTGGGGATGTGGAAAGCTGTCATTTGGGGTAAAGAATTCAATAAACATTCATTGACCTGTTGACTGCCTAAATTACTAGGATTGTCAAGAGGACTATGCTCCAGTAATGTAATACCATTTCTGGTTTCACTCTGTACTGTTTGAAAAATAGCATATTCCTTCTTTCATTTACTTGCTAAATATTTACTGAATGCCAACAATGATTCAAAATATTTCTTTGCTTTGAAACGTATTGGGAAACAGGAAAAAAAATTTCTGCACTAATGAAGTTTAATTCCAGTGTGGAATAGGTAGGTAAGTGATGACTATAATTATTAAGTGAATTATGCTATGTGTTACAAAGGGAGAAGTGCTATGGGAAAAATTTTAATCAAGGGAGATGGAGTAGGAGATGGACTGGTCAAAAATTTTAAAGTGTATATATACCAGAGTTTCTTTAACCATTCATCTGTTGAAGGGTATCTAGGTTGGTACCCCATTTGTGTACAATGAATTTAAATTCAATCTGTAAAAAATTAAAAGTTAAATTTAAAAAAATTTAAATAAAAAGAATAGAAACAGGAAAAAAATTTTAAAGTAGTTATGCAGAATAAATCTTGAGGCGAGATTTCTGTATTTTTCTTTCTTTCTTTCTTTCTTTCTTTCTTTCTTTCTTTCTTTCTTTCTTTCTTTCTTTCTTTCTTTTTTTTTTTTTTTTTTTTTTTAATTGTACCAAGTATTGAACCCAGGGATGCTTAACCACTGACCCACATCCCAAGCTCTTTTATTTTCTGTTTTGAGACAGGGTCTTGCTAAGTTGCTTAGGGCCTCCCTAAATTGCTGAAGCTGACTTTGAATTTGTGGTCCTGCCTCAGTCTTCCTAGCCACTGGGATTATAGTCATGTGCCACCGTACCACGCTCTTGAGGTAAAATTTCTAACACAACACATTGTTCAAGGGCTAATTAGAGCAGTTCATATTCATATTCCGAATCACCAGTGTCATAGTTACTGAGTATTTGAGAGTAGTAAAATAATCACAATATGCATTTCTATTTGTATCACAATTGTTAGTAACAACAAAGCAGACAGGGTGAGCCTGTTTAGACAAATTTGAAACGTTTTATTTAACCAATATAAAAAATACGTGTATTTGGTAATAACAGATGCTTTCTGTACAAATCAGAATGAATGTAAATGTGAAATTTCTCTTTTAATGGAAGACAATTAAGAAAACAAAAGAAGGAGCTAGCATCCTCATGTGTTTAAAACAATTATGCAGTGCAGCAATTTAGAGGAAAACAACTTAGACCAAGAGTCCTAGTAATCTCTTGAAGCCAGTATTTTCATGTTTAATCATGAATGATATATATAATGTGGGTCAGCACATACTGTGTCTAAATGGAAACACCTCAAATGGGTCCCAGTCCTCTTCTTTTGAAGCCAAATGTACTTTTAATCCAATATTCCCATTACAACTACAGGTTTCTCAACTCACTGTGATCAAATATGTACGCATTAGTTTTTTCTCCCTTCCCTGTATCCATACTCTCAGAGTCCAGCTTTTCCCTTAAATTTACATATCTTTAAACCACGTTGATTTTAAAAGATCCAGGTGTTAAATGTGTCGTGTATGGCTTTTATTTATTATTTCCTCCTTATATCCATAGTCCTAAAAAAAGTTTGAAAAGTCACTGAATTAAATTTAAAAAGAAAAAACATTAATTTCTCTAATCTTGTATGTGTTCCTTTTTGTTGCGAACTACACCTTTACCACACAGACAAATATGCTTTTGCATTCTCCCCATTTATTGATGGTTTGTCAGAGTGACTGGTTGTATTTTATTAAAAATGTTTGTTGATAACTAGTTTATGGTTAGTATCTATTTTACTTATTCTTTTTATATTTCAAGACTTACTTTTAGGCACTTCTCCATTCTTCTTCAATTTGTCTATCATTCTATGCATTTTAATTTAACAAAATGTACCCTTACAATTCATACAAATTTATCAAACATCTATTCTGAGTTTTTGCTGTTTACTTTATGAAACTAAAATACACGAATGAAGAGATAGGCAAAAAAGTATTTATTTTGTAGTTACAGAGGTAATATAAATATTAGTATCTGTATCTTTTATTGTAATCTGTATCTACAAAAACAAGCAAAAGTAAATATTTGGTTGGACTAGTTAGGGAGTAAAGAAAGTAATGGAAGAGGGATAAAGAATTTGTTCAAATTTTATATTTATTGAGAATAATGTTCTTTTTGCTCATTTAATCATCATAATTTTATGTAATAGGTACAACTATAGTAACCATGTTAAATATAGAGGGACACAAATTTCAGAGAAGTTAAACTACTTGCCACAATCACACATTTACAGTTAGTAAATGTAAGAGCCCAAATTTTGAATCTAGAAAGGATTTCCAAACCTTAAACATTTCTGTTTAGAGTACTAGTTCTGTCAATTTACTAGTTCTATTAGGAGATATTCCAAGAATATATTTCTAAATATCATTAACATATATTGTTATACAGTATCAGGATATTGTTTGTTTGTATTAGGTATAGCGGCAATTTTCTTAAATTTTGTATTAGTCGGGTTTAGTTGTTACTACAATGGGACTCCAAAATCTCTGTCCAAACAAGAAAAACTTATCTCTTGCATAACAATGTGGACATGAATAGCTGCTTCAGGAATAGCGAGCTGACCCAATATGGGAGTATTCACCAGGAAGTCATAAACCAAGTTCCTCCCTGTTTTTGACTTATCATCACCTGTGATCTTTATTTCAAATCATCTCATCCAAATGTTAGTCTTGGTAAAAAGAGGAAATAAAAAGCAAGCAATATAATATCCTGCTTAAGTTCTACAAATCACTTATGCTTCTATTTCACTGACCAAAATCAGAATTACAACCACACCTCGCTGCAAGAGAGACTGATGGAAAAATTGTCTCTAATTGGGGTGGTTTGGCAGCCATGGAAATGCAACACTCAAATCTCCCTTCAGCAGAAGATACTGTGAGGAATGTAGTTCTCTGACAGCTTTCCTTTGCTGCATATTTGGATTCACTGCCACATTCAAACCAAGGTCATACTCTTCCTGACTTGTGTCAAACCAAGCACAAGGCTTTTGTGTTGCTAGAGCAAAACCATTCCTGCTCAACTTGCAGCTCCTCTAATGAGAACTCTTTTTTTTGGTTGTTTGTGTTTTTTGGAGGGGGGAACTCCTCATTAGTTTGGCTTTCATATTCTCAAAGCTACAATAACTTCTGAGACTCTTGTTACCCAATCACCTTTTCTTCCATCCTTCCTTACACAGATGTCACATACCATGGTCTAAAGGTGCCTATTCCCAACTCTTAACCCTATTTCCCTCAGGCTAGAGGTTAAGTCTCTATCACAGGTGAATCTGCTTTGGCATTTTCTTCTCAGAGGATCCAAGATGACGTAGGTAGTAATGTACTCAACTAAAGTTGGGGTTCTGTCACAAAAATGAACAAGTATCATAGGTCCCAGGGGTAATTAGCTGTCTTTTGAAGCAGTGGCCATTCTATTCCAACTAATATCCATGCTGATTATTTTTCCCTTTCCATTTACTCTCTGTTTAATGAAGAAAATCCAAATTCTTAAGCAGTTACTTCATGCAGTTAAAAATCCAGTATCTCTGAGCAATGGGATGTCTGCATTCAGTCTGCATATAATTCTGACATAATCTGTATATCTTTAAAAAGTACATTTATCTTCTTATGTTGAATACACAATGGTAGAATTGGAACTGATTGCATATAATAAAAAGTATAATTTAGAAAAGGAAGAGAGCAAGTACATTCAATTATCAATTTCTGATGGTCAAGGAGTAATGACAATTCTTTGCTGTTGATGGAATAAGTTCTTCAGTTAGCCCACCAGCAGTACCTGGTTCTCCTTCCTGGGATTAACTCTTGTTCCTTGTACTCTATGGATCCTGGTTTTTCTCTTGGAGAGATTTAGGGTAGATATTACTAGTGTTCTTTACTAGTGAGCTCCCCTATTTACAGGCAGGGGAGTAAATTGTTCTTCTAAACCTTCTCAAAATTACATGTGGCCACTTGTTCTGCTTTGGCTAGAGAAATATATGGAGACAACTTCATGATGGTGGAAACTTATGTTGACATGGGTACAAAAGTACACTGCTAAATCTGAGACTGTCAGTCCTGGAAAGCTGCTTAAATTCACATCATCCATTACAGACCCACTTTTAAAAAATAAACAATTTTTTTAATCTTATGCCCTTGAAATTTTGGTTATGCAGCAAAACACAATATACATTAATCAATACATGATTTTTCTGCACATCTATATTTAAATGAGTGTTGGACTGTGCACATCCTTCTCTAGAGGATGGTGAGCTTTTGAACATACTTCCTGTTACAGCATGTTTGGGAATATGAGAGCTTTTACAGGAATGAACAATCACAGGTATTGTAATAAAATTTTGGCAATAAAATTATGTAGTGGATTTCTAGTATAATTGCTTCCAGAAAACTCTACTTTTGAGTAACCAAAACTAACAGTCTCTTCTTGACAGCATGTTTAAGCCTACAGCTTCTCTCTTTTTTTAATTTAATTTTATTTTACTGGCTTCTGTGCTTGGATCATCTGTTGCTCCTTGGTTTTAATGAATCCATATGAAGCAATAAACAAAGCACCTTTCTTAAATGAGTCTTTGCCATGGGTCTGACTCACAAAATATATGGCTGAAATTTTTAATGAGAGGCCTCCAAGAAAATCTCTGAACAAGAATAATATCTCTTGAAATTTCCAATTGAGTAGCTTTCCCAAATCCTGAGAGATCCTGAATTATTGGATTCCTCATTCTTTTCTCTTATAGCTATCGACTTTGATGGCCATCTGTTCTGCCTTCCAGGTTATCACACAGAAATTTAATTTTTTTGCAATAGCATAATGAGAATCTTCAGCTTTTTGGCCTGCATTACTGTCTGTCTGTCAAGTTCTAAGCCAGCACTGCATTTTTTCAGAGGCATGTTTGTGTGTGTGTTTGAATAGAAACTGAGATTTGTGTGTTATTTGATAAGCTAGTATATAGATCTTTCTGTTGAAACAAAGATAAAAAATAAAGTGATTTAAAAAAGGTTAAAGTTTATTTTTGCCTCATGCCCAGAAATAAACCAAATGATTAAAGAAGAATGGTCCACTGTTCTCCAGAATCACTTAAGGGTCCAGCTTCCTTCTATTTCTGTTTCTTTGTCATACTTTGTTGTTGTTGTTATGTATGTCATAGCTACAACACCAAGATCTAGTTTCAGCACTTGGGAAGAATGGACGTCCATGATTTTCTTATGCAAAAAGATGACATTAAAACTGTGAATAATATTGAAGCTCAGATGCCCTTAATCAAAATGGTCACATGAAGCTGCAAGGAAAGTTCTTATTAGCAGAGTAATGAGTTTTAAACTCTATTTAAACTTTGGGGGGTAGAGAAGGAAGAATTTTTTCTAAATGGGGAGAAGGAGAATCTATGAAGGGAAATTATAAACAGCTACTTAATGATATCTGTAAAGCATTTGGCACCCTTGCAGATAAGTAATAGTTATTTAGTAAGTGTTTCTTTCATTGTCTTCTGTTCTGTGCCTTAATAATTTGAAACAGGTAATAAGACTATCTGGATCTGTTTGAACGTATTACTCTATTTATACTATACACAATGCTTAAGGTACATTTGAAAGATAGTGATCCAGCTTTGAAAGTGACACAGGTGAAGGATTAATGAAGTCCCTTAGCTTTATAATTCTCCTAATGGCCTTAATTAACAGTTTAATGATGTTCATGGGATCTCTAGCAAAAAATAGGTCCTCTGGTGAATGGAGTGTACAATTGCATTGCTGTACACTGAGAATAAGAACCATGTTCAAATTATTTCATGCAAGGATAACAAGGGTATTATGATATTCCCTAAAGATTTTTGGTCCATCAATTTGGGAATGAATCATAGCAATGGGACAATAAAATCTGCTCATCTGTATCAAACATAATCTTTTTCCAAAGAGTATTTTCAAATATACAGTTACAGTGTTTTCAGGAAAAATATAAATGTGCCTATTTAGGAAAAAAATTACAAAAATAAAAATGATGCAAGATATTTATATATACGTATATATGTATATATACTCACATATAATTAGCAGGTATTAATTGTATATATCTATATGGTGCAATGTAATATTTGGATGTTTGCATAAGCATTGCTTTATGAATAGAAAGATCATGTTATATATATGTATTTTTAATTTACTATCTTCCTCCCTCTTGCTTTTTTAATGCTATGGTGCAATACAATGAGTATTTTCATAAATTTTGATGGTAATAGGATGAGTATGTTTCTAAATAGAATTTCAAATTTAAAGATTAAAACAATTAAGTGCCTTTTAAAGCTTCAAAGAAAATTTTTGCAATGTACCCTAGAAATTAATAAATGGATGCTTGGAAAGATAAATCTACAAAGATTGTTCATATGGGATTCTATGTAATAATTACATGGGTCAAATTTTATTCAGTAGCAAACAAGTTCAAAATCTCATAAATATAAAGAAATTTTTATTTCTTTCACATGAAATTTCAGGAAAACTCTGACCCTACCTGGTTCTACTGGGTCAATGTCTTCTCAACAGGTCTCAGTGTGAAGAATTTCTACTATCAAGCACGTGTTTTCATGACAGAGAATAGAACTTCAGCACTAGTCACCACTTGAAGTCCTTTGAAGAAATGGAAAGCATTTATACACATTCAACCACATCCCATTGTTTAAAGCAATCTATAACACTATGACCCAAATCAATGGAAGGAAGAAGTAGAAGGAATATATTTAACATTTTTATTAAAATGTACTGCATTTACATGGCTTCAGTCTTGTATATATTTATTTTTAATTCAAGGAGATATCAAAGATTTAAGAATAACAAAATAGTTGACAATTACAAGCCAAAACTAAAATATTTAAAGACAAGGATATAAATTCAGTAATTTTCCAATAACATGATTAAATACTATACAATTATTAAAAATGCAGAGAAAAGGAGCTCTCATACACCATTGGTAGGGATGAAAATTAGTTTAACAATTATGAACTCCAATTATGGAGCTCAATGATTATGAAAGTCTTTCAAGAAACTAAGCATAGATTCACTACACAATACACCAATCTCTCTACTGGTGATATATCAAAAAGAGATGAAAATATAACTGAACTCTCGGGCTTAGTGCTGCACTATTCTCAATTATCAAGATAGAGAATCAACTGAGGTGTTTGTCCATCAGTGGGTGAATGGCTAAAGAAAATGTGCTACATGTACAAAGTAGAATATTATTTACCAAAAAGGAAAATGAAATTCTGTATTCTGTAGCAAAATGGTGGAACTGGAAGACATTATATTAAGTGAAATAAGACAGACACAGAAAAACAAGTGTCTTTGGAAGTTGAAAGGAAGGAAGAAAGGGTGAGGGAAAGGAAGGAAGGTAGGAAAGAAGGAAGGAAGTAAGAAAGAAGTCAACCTGAATGCAAAACAGTGATACTAGAGTTTGAGATGGGATAAGGAGGGTTTGATCAGTGTGGACTAGAGGCATATATTAACATATCACACTGAACCCCATTAACATGCTTAATTAATAAATAAAAAAATTAAAAATTAAAGGAAAAAGCATTTAAAAATTGACTCCTAACACAATGTATAAAGCGAAAGCAAAATATTATATAGCTAATTTCATAAAATAATATGCACTTATATATACATATAATCATTGAAAATACCACTCTCAATAATTTTTGGCAAAATGACATTATAGGTTATTTTCATTTTTTTGTTGTGATTTTTCAATAATGTTCAAATTTCTATAACTTTTAAATTGAAAATAAAAAATACATAGCTTTTGTAAATAAAAACAATGCTATTATATCAAAATTCAATTTTAATACCCCCTTTAAATTTCTGATGTCCTAGTATCTTGCTAAGATCTTATTATAGAAAAACACATTGTTAAAGAACATACTATTAACCATTTTATTCAGCATAGCTGGTGTCAGTTTCTACTTTTCCTAACCTCACCTGTGAGTAGTTTCATTATAAACAAATCTTGGCCTTGATCTTAGGTTAATCATAGGTCCAGTTGCTGAGGTGGGGTATTCTTAGGAACCAGTTCCAGTAATAGTATTGTCTGATGAGCTGCAGACCTGTCTTTCTTTGGATTTCCTAATTCATTCCATGAGATTGGACTTTAGGCTTTATTTTATCATCAAGAATTTGAAGTTTTTCAGAACAGAAGCTGGGATCACAGGTCCAGGCACTGAAAGAATTGGGGTGGGTCTTGATGAGCCTTCTAAGTCCTCTGAGCTGCTGTTCGTCTGTCTGACTTGAAAGTTTTCCTGTTCTTAGATCTTCACTTACTGCTAGTACTTTTATAATTTATAAATTGAATGCTAATACAATGTTAATGATAGGCTCTGAAATTTCTTCCCCTCCTCCTTACATCTTCTTTTTTTTTTTCAAATTGATACACATACATTTTTCCTTTTAAATATGCTTTGAAAATGTTAAGTAATTAATGTAGCTTCCCTATTTTAAAAAAATTACCTATCTCTAATATAAGGCACATGCCTTTTCTCATATATTTTAAAATTTTATTTAATCTTTTTATTATATTTTTGTTTGTACATTGTAATCATACATAATAGTAAGGTTCACTATGCGATATAACCATACAAGCACATAACACAATTTTCTCCATTTCATTCCCAGGACTTCTCCTATCTATCTCTTCCTCTCTCCCCTCCTCCTTGCCTCGGATCCTCCTCCTTTACACTACTGGTCTCCTTTTTATTGTTTATTTTTAATTGGTGCATTATAATTACATATAAAATTAGAATTCATTGTACTGTATTTATAGATGCATGGAGCATCTTTGGTCAATTTCATTTCCTAGTAAGTCCCCATTCTTCCTCTTTTCCCCTTGATCCCTTTGCTCTACTTTAATATTCTCCCTTTTATTTTCAGGAGATCTCTGTTTTTTTTAAATTCCTCTTTCTCTCTAGTTTTCCATAAGAAAGAAAACATCCAATCCTTGCCTTTCTGAGTCTTCCTTATTTCTCTTAGCATGATGTTCTCCAAGGAAGCTATATTAAACCAAACTGTTTGGAAAGAATCAATGACGAACTCTAGATCCCATATACTTCCTGGTTTCGTCATGTTACCTCATGCACAAATGAAAACCAATGAAAATTTAGTCTTCCTTGACTCCAAATGTGCCTCAAACATGAATTCCAAAAAAGTTTCAAGTGGCAAGTATAATATGAATTTTTGCATTGCAAAATGCCATCAGAGAGGAAATATTTCTTACATACACTAAGAAGATGAGTATATGCTGAATGACATTCAATAAAGTTTTCTTTAGGTAGGATGGAAAGACTCTAAATCTAATGTGCCAGTCAGTATGCTTAGAACTTCACAAGTCCTTTTGGAAAGGGATTGAAACTTAAAGGTATTAAGTAAATTCTCCAAGATAACAGAGAATGTGAATCCAGGGTTGAAATCCAGAACCATCTTGAAGTTTAACATAACTCAGTATAATTGAAAGGAAAACAATAGAAAATTTTATTCTAAAACACTCCTGGATATGAACACTGCTGAACATCACATATTAAATGTTGGCATATAAATCCCTGATTTCACTGAAAAGGACAGCAAGAGTTGATCTCTATCAATAAAGACAGATCAACAGTCTTAGCTTCCTAGAAAATCAGAAGTTTAATAGACGAAATGTTAAGGTTTATAACAGGAGAAAGAAGTGCAGTGAAAAACAAAATTTGAAGCAGGTATCATTTGAAAACTGTGTCGGTAGTGTCCATAACTAACCGGTTAATTAAGATTGTAATTGAAACTGTGTTTTTTAGGAATACAAGGAAAATAGTCACATACAGCATAACCATGTTGCATAAAATGTTCTTTGAGGTTTGTTTCAATTCAAACTTGCTTTTTGGTTTTACTTTTAATAAGTTTCAAGTTATCTCAGGGTATATTGTCTAACTTTGTAGTTTGTATGTCCAGCTTAATCCTAGTCAAGACTATGTGAGTTCTTGTTTCTATGATCATTTTGGAATTACAAGATGTACATTTTTGAATAGCAGATGCACTGGTGTCTTTGTTATATGTGGACATTAATTTTTTCTACAATATAAATATGTTCATATCTCCTGACATTTTATCAGCATAAATCATATTCAGTTAAATTATCAATTTTCAAAAATGTTCTTAAAGAAAATGACTTGATTCATTACCGATTTTTGTTTTGAATTTAGGATATAAAAATGAAAAATGCACTAAAATGGTTTGTAAAACCCAAATATAACTTGAACTAATGATGGTACTTGTCTCAGATCTGTTTTTCTGTTTTTTTTAATGCACAATTCTATAATTCCTTCTAAATCTCTCAAAAGCACATTTAGACATCTATGTCTATGTACTTCTTCATGAATAGTATTAGATCTGGAAAAATTTAATAAGTCAAATACATTACAATTGACAAATTTTCATGTTTGCAATTTATTCTCTCCCAAAGTCCATGGTGTGATACTTGCTTTAACAAAATTAGTATGAACTGATAGCAGTGCAGTGGCATCTTCTTAGACCTCTTGTTAGAGAATATAGATGCGTTAAAATATCTATGAATAGAGAATTTCTCCCTTTCACTGTCTGAAGGACAGTAAGTGTCAATCAAGGAAATTTGTATACAAAAACTTAAATTCGTTAAACAAGCATCACTGAGTGACAACTCTGAGCCAACACTTTGCCAAGTACTCAGAAAGAAATAAGAGAGCACCTGCTGTCAAGAATTCAGACTAACCAAACATTAAGTAGGTAATTGGGAACTCCAGTTTAAGAGTTTGAAGTGAGTTTATCTGCTTGCCTCATCAAAATTATTGTGAAATACATATAACCCCATGTCAATAAAGAAAACACTCCTGAAGAACCATTAGCAGAAAAAAAATGGTTATAACAAATACTTGGAAGAAAAAGAGTTGTAAATGTTTTGGCTGGTAAGGCAGAACAGTGGAAACCACATTCTGGGACACTTACAGAAAAAGATGAAACGGGAGGAAAAACTGACATTCCAGGACTGAATCCTGGAGGACTTTGGACTAATATATGGAGTGTATTCTGCCACGTAAGACAGAACATTGGTAAGTAAGACAGCACAACCCAACAATCCTGAACAAAGGAAGATCAGAGGGCAAGCATCTGCTTCCTAGATAATTACATAAACAAATATGATATGATGGGAGATGGTAAGAAAGTTTAAATTCAAGTCCAGAATTAATCATCTGAGTTTTGGCATTTAAGAAGACTCAATATAACAGAAGTTTCTTCATCAACTCACCTTAAAAGGAAGTATGTCAATTGATGATTTTCTCTCAAGAATAAAGAGCAGGTAGTAGTCCATCTCTTTTGATTCATTCTTAAATATAATTAATTTCTGCCAAACTTTACAAAATCCTTTCTAATGTGACAGTGAAATATTCATATAAATAAAACAAAACAAAACAGTGCCTTGAAAACATAAAATATTCAGGGAACTGAGAAAAACGTAAATTATAATGAAAAAACAAAAGTAACATTGAAAACAAATTGAAGGAGTTATCTTATTCATGCAATTGGAGAGGATGGATATTTATGCAATCCAGGACACCTGAAGTCCAGCTAAAAGATTTGTGTAAAAAGACAGTAGAGAAAACTGAAAAGAAGACAATATTGAAAACAATTCCAGAAATTTTTCTTAAAGCAAGACCTAAGTTTCATATAAAATGATATATTATAATAAGTAATGAATAAAAATGTAGCACAAATGCATTTAAATTGCATTTTGTAATATCAATTATTGATAGAAAATTCTGAAAGTGTTTTAATGTTTTTACATTTCAATCACTTGAAATAAAGAAACTGTGTTTTCTTTTTATTTTAAATAATGATTTTGAAAGTGTGAAGATAATTAGGGTCATTTGGGGAATGGAGCTAACTAAAAAAAATATATTTATTCCTCATTTTGTTGAAATATTTCAGATTTCATTTATTTTCTACATATCATCAAATAAATTCCAAATTTATATATGAGGAGTCAATTCAAGTAATGGAAATTAAAAATTTCTTATTAGTCTGGAAAGCCAATGAATACACTTATGTGTCGGGGTTTCCAGGACCCCCAGCCTTGGGCACGGTCAAGATGGCGCCTGATGCTGAGCCAAAAGCGGCCAGCTATACAGTAAACAACCAGCGAATTCCAATGATTGGCTAGTTAACGATGTGATTAGAGCATGCCCCCCTCGTGTACCTATTCTATGCTTGCAGCTGTCCGCGGTTTACCTCGTGTGCCCCCCCCGATTGGTTGAAGTGTATATAAGCTTGGTGGGTGGGGGAGTGAGGGGCGGAAGAAGCTGGGGGCGGAAGAAGCTGGGGTCGGAAGAAGCTGAGGGCGGAAGAAGCTGGGAGTGTGCAGAAGCTGAGAGAAGAAGCTGAGAGAAGAAGCTGGGAGTGCGCGGAAGCTGGGAGTAAGAGAAGTGTAGGAGAGGGACTGTGCATAATAAACTTCCAAAGCTTCAGACGTTTGTCGTGTCTCTCTCTGCGGCCAGAGGGAGCGCAATACTTATGCAAGAAATGAAGAGAAAATGTAATTTCAGAAGAAACTGAAAATAAAAGTTTGAACAAGTTTTGTAGCATTTCTGAAGATTTTGTACCTAAGACTATTATGCTGTATTTCCTCATTATGGAATTCAAATATGAGTTGTTTCTTATGCATTTTTATTTAAAATTATATGAATGAATATAACCCTCATGCTTAGCATTTTCTATCATAAATTGCAGATTGCTTGAAACACCCAATTTCTTATTTTTCAGAAACTACATAAGCTTAAATAACCATATATCAAATGCTAATTTTGTTAGGTGTTGTATTGAATCTGAATGGATACTAGTATGAATAAGCCAACACCTAAAAGATCATAAAAAAATTACCCCATTTTAATGCTTCTTTGGAATCTATTGAAATTTAATTAAAAACAAGTAAAATGCAACTCCAATTTTTTGGACCCATCTTTTTTGCAGTGTAACAAAATTATAAAATCTTCTAGGCTGAAGGTCACAGTTATCTCATGAGGGATCAGGTAGCTTTGAAAGATCATATTTTGCACGGAAGAATGAGAGAATGAATTCTGAGTTCATATTTTGGAAGGATTTTGATACCCACTAAAAATACACTGAGACAGGCTCTGATCACACTGATGTAGTTTTCATTGAATTCATCATGAACATAATTGAAAACACCAGGTTTTCTATTTATTTAGTGTGCTCATTATTTGTTTTCCGAATACACACACATACACACACACACACACACACACACACACACAGAGAAAACAATAATATATGATCTGTCCAGAGAGTGGATTCTTCTAGTTAAACAGAATACTTCATAAAATCCAAGTTGGAAGAAGACCAAGAAAGTTCAGTGTGGATTTTAGGGTGGTTTTGGACTTTTCTGGAAAAAAATAAGTTTATGTTTCCTTGTATAGGACCTTTTCTTTCACGCCCAGCCAAAATTAAATATAGCCATTTTGTGCCCACAGAATATTTAATACATATTTGTGTTCTGTGTAAGCGTTGTGATGTAGTTGTTGCTTTCAGTCATTCTCATCAGACTGTAATTTCTCCAGGGTGTGCGAGTTGTACCATGAGTCCATCTTCTGTTCTTACCACATTCACAGGCAACTGTGAATGCTCAAAAAGCAGTCGCTGGACGTCTTAGCTTAAACCATGTGTAGGTGATAATCATGTATGCTGAAGCAATGAATATTTATTTTAAACTGCTCAAATAATCTATATAAATTTAAAGAAATTTAAAATGGAGTATGTTTGGAATTTCATAATTGAAAGAAATTTCATAAGCAGTCAACTGTATTAATAATAAAAGATATATACTAGAATTTTTAAAAATAAATTTGAAACAGATCCTGTAATGGAGATCCAATGACATTAATGATCAAATGGCATCAATAGAACTCTTAGAACTACAGTTTTACTCTGAAAAATTAGTAAACTACATTCTAAACAATGATGATGAGACTTAAATATCATAAAATAGAACATTTTATTTTTTACTAAAAATTACTGAACTCTATAGAAGAATGTTGAGAAATGGCATGCCATTAAGCACATAACATTTGTCACAGGGTATTGTCTTCCCACATATTGTATTAAATGCTGCCTATTTTACTAAAAAAAGGAAAAACCAGTTTTCTTAACTGTAGCAGATAAAAGCTGATGTACAGCAAATTCAAAATAGCCATAATTTTGTGCTCAAACCCTCTTCAGGATAATTGCAGTTACCTGCTCCAGAGTGATTGCATTTCTTATGATGATGCTCCCATGTTTTGCTAGATAAAATTCTACGATTTGCTGCTAGATAGTCTTTACCTGGCCTGCTTTTTGCTTTCCTGTTTTGCAAACAAAAAGAAGACTCCTTTCTGTACATTCCTGTTGCCCTCCATGTGGGCTGAACCCGAGAGAGAGATTAGAGAACTGGTAAGAGGTGATACTAGGGAAGACAAACTAGTCAGAAATACCTGAGGTGTTACATCTGTCTTCAAAAGTATATTTTTAATTAAATAAGAAAGATTCTTTATAAAAAAAATCTGTCAATATTTTCCAAAATATAGAAAACCTAAGTAAAATGTTTTTATAGACAAAACATTAAGTATTGAAGAATAAGAAATACGTGTTAACTATGCCAGACAATAGGAATTTACAAACTTCTGCAAATGGGTGTAGAGGTAGAATCAAATCTAGTGGAGATGAGATGAAAAAGTATCCACCATTAGTTGATATCAAAATTCTTGTTGTTTATTTTTGTCAAATCTAAACTTCTGTTTCAAAATAGAGGGGTGGCTGTTGTTTCACAATCTGTGTTTTTGATTAGAAGTTCCTTTCATAGCTTTGTTTCACAGGAGTTTTCATGTCCTCTGGAAATTGAGACTGATATGTGTCCAACTTTTAGGAACAGTGATTCCTTACTATCACGGATAATGTCAACAACATTTAATTGGGCTTGTCTACTGTTCTTATGCCCTGAGTTATAGAAATAAGGTTCTTCACTTACTGAAGTCCTAAAATATTTTGAACTTATGACTAAAAATAGACCTTATACAAATTTATAAAGAAATAATCCTACTATGTAAGTAGAAGGAATATGGCAATGATGCTCAACACAGGGACAAACATCTATTACACAAATACTTAAGAAAATTGCAGGAGATTTATAGTTTCCGTTCAGATCTATCCTCCCGCCAAACTGAGAGGAAATAAATGTGGCAGAAATCACTGGCAAGACATCCAATAAAGTGAAGAGTCAAGAAAGCATTGAATTATTGTTGGCAATACCATTGTAGATAAAAGACAATGTAGGTAGATGCCCTATAACTCAAGATGAATCAGAATGTTGTGGGTTTTTCAAAACTCTTTTGGACTTAGTTTGCTGTCTTGAGACCAATTACCAGCAAGGAGAAGCATGATTTTCCCCCTGACCTATTGGTAACTTTGCCATGACAAACCACAAGTGCAAGTGTGTAAAGCAGATCAAGCGCTGGTTCTGAACACAGGAAGATTTGAACTCAAATGTGGGATATTTTCTACCTATGTGACACAACTGAATCACTTTCCTCAGTTTTCTAATATACTAAATGTAGAAATGATATAAATTGTATTTAAAAGCATGGTATACGTTAAAATAATTAAATTTATTTTTCCGGTGTAGCCTTAAATCAGTTCCTCAGTCTTAGAATGATTGGCAATTTGAGTCAAATAAATGTTTGTTTTGGGGGCTGTCATGTTCCTTCTAGGAAGTTAAGCAGTGTCTCTTGTCTCTATTAACTACATGCCACTAATACTTATGCTTTCCAGTTGTGACAAACAAAAATGCCTCAGGACAACGCAGAAAACACCCAGTGAGGCAAAAATAGCTCCTGGCCCCAGTAGGAGTCACATCTTCAAAGAACTGTGTAATGAAAAGATGAAGATATGGGAAGACTTCATTTTTCATAAACTGACAAGAACTGTGTATTGGAATAATAGAATTAAAGAGTTTCAAAGTTACTGTTAAGTTTTTCAGAACAGGGTACATCATTACGTTTCTATGGTTGTGCACAGTGTAGATTCATAACATTCATGTAATCATGCATGTACATAGGGTAATGATGTCTGTCTCATTCCACCTCTTTTCCTACCTCTCTCTATTTCCTTTTACATAATATAAAGTTCTTCCATTCTTCTCTCACTCCCCACACTCCCACCCCCATTATATATCATTATCTACTTATCAGGGAAAACATTCAGCCTTTGGTTTCTTGGGATTGACTTATTTCACTTAGCATGATATTCTCCAATTCTATCCATTTGTTTGCAAATGTCATATTATTCTTCTTTATGACTGAATAATATTCCATTGTGTATATATACCACAGTTTATCTCCCTAATTTTCTTGCAAATTTATAAATTAAAAGGTTAGATGTAGCAAGCAATTGGAACAACCTGGTACAAAGGAAAGGAAATGGGATGCAGCCTTATTTTAGAAATCTGCGGAGTCTGAGTGGACATCTCAATGGAATGGTGATATAGAAAGCATTCCCACATTAGATAGAATGAAAAAAAGACTAAAAACTACAAGTTTTCATGTATTAAAAACTAGTGTATTGCTTTTGTAGACAACTGTAAATGTAAAGTTGTCACCTACCAGCCATTTGCATGTGAGATGTTGGGTCTCAGCTGATTTCAGCCAGACTGGATGATGGCACCTTTCACTGGCAGTCTGCTTGTCTTGGCTCACTCAGCACTTATATAAATTCAATAAATACAACCAAGCGAAAAATTTAAGAAAGAAAGCATACGTATGGTCTCCAGATGCAATTCTGCTACTATAGCCACCCTAATATCAGCAGACCCAGCCAATTTAACCTGGGAAGACGCCCAGACATTATGGAAACACTGACTATTAACAGGTAAAATCAGCTGCAATTCTGGAAGTCTATACCACAAACAGAAACTTTCTTCTTAACAGAAATCATTGATTTTATTGTTTTGTTCTTAGAGATTCTAAGCACATGATGATTAGCTTTTTTGCTCATATTATTTTCAGCAAGTTTTGTGATCTACCACAATTAAGCAATGATAAACTTACCAAGTATCAACCATAAAGCTGTTAATATTCAATCCATTAATAGTCTCAAGTGTCACTCATTCAGTTGGGTAGTCTTTTATAAACCTCCTCCTTTTTTGTGTATGAATTCTCCTGTAGATAATCCTACTGCCTCAATATTATATCTATAAAACTGTCAATATAGACAAAAAAACATATTAATGCAGATATAAAATACAGGGCAATATAGATACACATTTTACTTTTATCAATTTATCTGAAAACAGAAAGATAGATGTTTAGAAATAAATAAAAAAGTGGCAGGGAAGTTTATTCTGGAAAAAATTATTTTGTTGTTTAAATTATGGAAGTTATTCAGCAATATAAGAAAATGTCAGGAAAAATTAGTGAGCTACCCACTACAGAAATACTCAAGCAGAATGAAATGCTCCAAGATGTTTTTAAAGGGAAGGTTAGGAAGATGATCTCTAAATTCCCCTTACTAGAAACTGATTAATAAGAAATAAACTGAATCATGAAAAATGCTTTGTCAAGTACATGTACATTATGGGCACTTGCTGTCTTTGACCATAATAACTAATTTCTCTGGATATATGACAAAAGGGTACCAAAGAACATGCAGTTTTTTTTGATGTTTCCAATAGTATAAACAGAGTGATATAAAAACCAGAGCTATCTCAACTATTGCAACATCAGAGAGTATTAATTATTCATTTGGTTATTTTTAAAATATTGCTTATTCTATTGGCCTAACTTATAAGTATCCTCATACATTTTTCTAATTTCCAGACCTTCCATAATTCCTCTGTATAATGAATTATTACCCTCCACCTCACTGTTCTCTAGTGGAAGTAGGACAAAAACAATTTGTTTATCTAATAAATGTATTCATGAGTAGTGCCATCTGTTTTGATAACTCATGCACACATTATAAGCAGGATTAATAAAAGGAAACCCCCAGACAAATAAGAGAGGGGGAAGCTTTCAAACAACTTCACTCATAGAAAAAACAGCAATCCCCTTTCTTTGTTTTTAATGTTCTGTGGTCACTTGTTGAAAACGTATTCCCAGATTTAAGTATTGCTGAGTACAAGTGGGACATCAGGTGTGTGGATGAAACAATAAATAAATTACCATTTCAGGTAGGAAGTCCAAAATGCCTGTGGTGACTACTGATATTGCATGTTCTTAAATGAACATCACTTCATTTTTTAGCAAGTTATAAGACTCAACACCTGAATACAGTTAATGGAAGAGCAGTATAAACCCACCTACTGAGTAATCCACATGAAAATTCTGAGGGTTTTGTTTAACTATTTTTAGAATTGTCATGGAGAAGTTCTAATAGAGGTGGATAAGAAATTAAAGCCATGGTGAAAATTATACATTTAAATTTTTGTATTCTTTAATATATTATGAAAATTTCTCTGGTTTCCTTAATATAACTTAATATAATTGTTTATATTAATAAAAATAATCTATATGCCAGTTGAAATGCTTACTAATGTTATACATTTTTTCAAGCAAACTAAAAAGATCATGTTTATTATCCATATTTTAGATGGATGGTCACTTAACCATCATTGAGTTGGAATTGGAGCTCAATTTTCTCAAACTGCAACTTCAGGTTATTTCCAAAATATATTTTATCATATATTGCAAAAACCTGGTTTTGTGCATGCAGAACATACAAAATATATCAATTTTTTGTAATACATGCTTGCTAAAAATTCTAAAATTTGACCCAGTCTCTTTCATGTTGCAAAATAGTTTTTCTATGTCCATATTTATATCTATTCTTGTATATCACATTTATGTCACTTTTTCTTTGTTTAGAAAAATACAAGGAATTGACGATCTCAAAGTTCTTTTGTTGATATTATTTGTCCTAATTGAGGAAACATGTGTCTACTCTGTTTCTCTATTATAATCACGCTGCTTTTCACAACTGCCTAGCTCATGGGGTTCTTCAAAATATATTTGAAGATGTGACAATAATAAAAATACAATGCTAATAACTAATGACCAATGGGATCGATGACAATAAAACCATTTTCATGACTTGGAATTATTAATTTCACAAATAAATTGTCTCTGAATTGAAAATTATAGGGTTCATGAAGTATAAGATTCATTATTTTGAGAAACTGATCATGAACTAAAGGAAAAGGAAGAAAACAGCAAATGAACAGATTGGGACAGAAAATCTGCAGAAAACTGAAACAATAAAAACAATCAAAATAAAATGCTATGATTGATTCAAAGTAAAAGATTACTGAATTTCTATAGTTGTCAATAACTTGAAGTCAAAAACAAGTGTAATTATAGAACAATTACAAAAGTGAAAAAAACAGAAAAATTTTACATGAAGGAAAAATGAATAAAAATTTCTCAAAAAAAACCACCAATCTCCATGTCCAAGGTCTTCAGAAATATCTCAAGCAGAGTAAATATGACAAAATGACCCCTAGACACATTGAGCCCATTGCTGAAAACAAAATATAAGAATGAAAACTGAAAACTGTTGGAGATAAAAGCCACATAACATATAGAGACTAATGATGAGAAAGACTCCCAGACTCTTGAGAGAAATAATCCAGACTGGAAGATAGAAGGCAGGTGCTTTTAAAGTCATGAAGGTAAAACCCTTAGCTTAGAATTATTAACCTAGCTAAATTATAACTTAGAAAAAGAATATAAATTTGTTGTTTTACTAGTGCATTGTTCCTTTCATAATTATGTAATGTCCTTCTTTCTGACCAGAAACATTCTTTGCTCTAAAATCCACTTTGTCAGATGTTAACATAGCCAATTTTATTTAAAAATCAGTGTTTCCATGGTATTTATTTTTCATGTTCTGATCCTCAAGATACCTATTTTTGAATATGAATTTCTCACATACCAGTATCGTTAGTTAATTTTATGGTGCTTTACTTTATTGTGTGTTATAGATACTGCATTTTTAGTAAATGATTGTGATCACTGTATCAGACAATCTGTTGGTGCCATTTTTCTAACATCACGTGCTATCTGTGCATTTCTGTGTCTCTTTCAGGTAATTCTCTCAATATTTCAAACTTCTTCATTGTTATTGTGTATGTTATCATTATTGATGATCGGTGGTCTTTAATATTACTATTGTAATTGTTTTGGTGTGCCATGAACATTGCCCATGTAAGATAACCACTTAACTAGGAAATGTGTGTGTGTTCTAACTGCTCCACTGACTTTGTTTTTCCCTTTCTCCCTCTCCTAAGGTCTCTTTATTCCCAAAGTTACAACAATATTGGAAATTCAGCCAATTAATAACTCTAAGTGTTCAGGCAAAGGAAAAATTGCACATCTTTCATTTTAACTCAAAAGGTCAAAAAATGATTGATCCTAATAAATAATGCATGTCAAACAGCCTAGACAGACTGAAAGCTAGGTCTTTTCCATAGGAGAGTTAATCAAGTTATGAACGCAAAAATTCTTGAAGGAAATTAAAAGTGCTACTTCATTGAATACACAAATGATAAGAAACCATGTATGGAAATGTGATAAACATAGTAATTTTTACAATTCATATGCATTAATAATTACAATTTAACAAGAAAAATAGTAAACAACCTTACTTCTGATGTAGAGAAAATTTGAGTGATATGAATAGGAACTCAAACCAGTTATCATATAGTGTTACATCAAAGCCAAAGCCAAAGCCAAACAAGGACCTAATTGTTTTCACTTCTGGGAAGCCTGAGACGTGTAAAGAAGCTACAGAAGAAAACTTTGCAGCCAGCAGAGGTTGGTTTTTGAGATTTAAGGCAAGAAGTCATCTCCATAATATAAAAATAGGACTTGAAACAGCAAGTTCAGATGTAGAATGTGCAGCATTTTAACCCGGAAAATCTAGAAATTTGACCAAGGTGGCTACAGTAAGAAATAGTTATCTAATGGAAATGAAACAACCTTATGCTGGAAGAAAATGCCATTTAGGACTTTCCTAGCTAGAGAGGAAAAATCAACACCAGGCTTCAAAGTTTCATAAGACAGGCTGACTTTTCTTCAGGGGCTAATGCATCTGGTGGGTTTCAAGTTGAAGTCAAACTTGCTCATCCTTCTGGAAATTATAGAGCCCTTAAGAGTTAATACTAAATTTACTCTACTACTTATCTCTGAATGGAAGAACAAAACCTGGTGACAACAAATCTGTTTATAATATGACTTGCTGACTCTTGTGCCCACTATTGTGAGCTACTGCTCAGGGATAAAACCAAGTACTTTCAAAATATTACTGTTCATAGACAATACATCTGGTTCCTCAAAAACTGAAGGAGATGAACCATGAGATTAATATTGTTTCTGTGCTCACTGACAAAATCTATCTGCAGTCAATGGATCAAGTAGTAAATTAAAATTTCAAGTACCATTATTTAAGAAATATATTTTATAAGGTTTTGACTGCCAAAGACAGGGGTTCCTCTGTTGGATCTGAGCAAATGAAACTGAAAACCTTTTGGAAAGGAGTTACCAGTCTCAATACCATTAAATATATTGTGATCCATGGTAGGGAGTTCAAATTTCAACTTTATCAACAGTTCAGAAGAAATTTATTCCAAACCTATTAATGATTTTGATGAGTTCAAGACCTCAGTGGAGGAAGTCACTGAAGATATGATAGAAATAACAAGAGAAGTAGAATAAGAAGTGGATTCTGAGAATGTGACTGAAGTCCTATAATCTCATGATAGAACCAACTTATAATCTTTTAATGACAGCTTTCAGATTTTACTACCACAGTTGACAGCAGGCAGCAGGTGTATAAGAGCAATAACTCTACAGTCATTTATCCACAGGAAAAGATAGTTAAGATTTAAAGTATAGCACAAATCAAATCTCAACACAATTTGTAGTAAACACAAACTAACGTACATAAAGTCATCCTATTAGAGAGACAGACACCTAATGGTAAATGAGAAATTACAGAAGGTATTTGAAATGGGCCTATAGCCCTATGTGAATTTTTCAAGTTAAAACCGGTTTAATAAAATGAATAGAGACAGACATATTGGCTGTCTGAATTAAATGTGGTCTCTATTTGCAAAAACATTTCCATTTGCCCCCCAAAGCAGTACATTTTGAAAAATTAGCCTCAGTTTTTAAACTGAGTCATTGTATCAGCTCACGAAGTTTATTTAAATGTATAATCATACTTAGTACAAACATTTTAACTGATGGGTCTAGAAATTTAAACTCTTTAAAATACTTCTTTTGTAAAACAAACAAATGAAAATAATCTTTCTAACACTATCAACCAGTATACACATTTTTGTTGTTTGTTTCTTGGGCCATCTAAAACCAGATTTCAGAAAATTTTCTTTAATCTTATAGAGAAAAGCCTTAGCAAAAAAACCCTAAGAAGAATACTTAAGCAGGTGTAATTTGGCCATGCATCTGTTGTTTAAAAGGATATGGAATAGTTTTAAAAATAGGTATAATATATATATGTGTGGGCACTACTCAGAAATTTGAATATTCATTTGTAATATTTCTTAAAAATATAAAACATAGTGTTAATGAACAGCTTAATGAGCTAGAAAGAAAGGTTGTATAATATACAAACTAAAAGTGTAACCTCTGGAATCAGATTACTTTGGTTTAAATATTTGCTCCTCCACCACTTACTATGTGACACTGGAATCTTAATTTTTCTTTGTTTCCTTGCTTACAAAGCACATTTTTAATTATAGAATAATTTAAGTATTATGTTGTATTTTGTTTGTATATTCTAAATTATTATAGAATAATTTTTAACATTTTGTAATGCTATTAGTGATTATTTCATGAAAATAATAGACATAATTTGCATGGTCCCCAAAGGCTTAAAATCCTTATACCTAAACCACTTAATTGCTGTTGCCATTTTTTTGTATATATACACTGGGAATTGAAATAAACAATCGGCATCTGCAGCCTCCTTTTATTTTTTTTTATTTCGAGACAGGGTCTCAATAAGTGGCCTGGGTCTTCCTAAATTCCTAAGGCTGGTCTCAAACTTGTGAACCTCCTGTCTCAGCCTCTTGAGTCAGTGGGATTAGAAGTGTGCACTGCAGTGCCCAGTTATCTGTGATCATTTTTAAAACAATCTCAAATATCTTTCCCTGCATTTTGTCAAAATATCATACAATTTTAATTTACTATTTTCTATAGTGATGATTTAGAAATTCACAGTTACTCTATGTAACATACACTTTTAAAAATAACACTTCAAAGTTTTGGGAGATATTCAGGATCTTATTGAAACCAGAACATAGAAATCACTTAGAGGCTGGATAAACCAAAACACCAGTGTTTGGTTTTGTTCCCCCGCCCCACATGCTTAACAGACCCTCTTGTTGAGCTTTAAAGGTTTGAATGGAGCCAGGCAGTGCTAAATGCACCATGAGTTTTGTCAGTATCCCTACTGTTAGGTTTCTGGACAACTGCCAAGCTATAAAAATAGTTTAGACATGAGTGAAGTGGTGAAGTCACTCTAGGGGAACAGTCCCATTATCCTTCTTCCTTGAAATGGAAGGTTGCAAAATCAGTCAACTAATTCTGATGAGGAAGCTTGGCTCCCTCTTCATTAAAGGGAAAAAAATAAAACCCAAAAATAAAACACTGAAGGAACAACCAAGTAGTCTGACTCCTGTGGATGCTACACATTTCTATTTAGAAGTTGATGCAGTTAATTCAACTTTTGGTCTCCTTGTACTTGGATATTTTGAGTTTAGAAGAAAATCAGAGACTATAACAAATCAGAGTACAAAATTGTTCCTTTTTAAAATTAGCTAAAAATGAATCTTCACTAAATTCTCCTTTTGAATTCTTAACTATGAATACATTGTTACTTTCAATTCATTTCCATTGATTTTAATCCATTGATTAAGAAAGCTCATTTTTTTTATATTTCTTATGTTTATACAACTGATACAGAATGTTTTTAGGTAGACTACTCTATTAAAAATCAGAATTTATTGGTGTACCTTCTATTACAACCACAACAAGTACATTGAATTATATTAAAGATGGGAAATTTTTATTTTAAGCAGTTGACTATATCACCCTTCAATCTGTATAAGCAATGGAATGTGAGGCTATTTTCTAAATGCATAGTCTAAGTGCATCATTTACAGAAAGTCACAAAACTTCTCTTGTGAAAGGTCACTGTAGAAAGAATTCAATTATGTATTATGAGAGTCAATGTCGTGTAAGCCTGGATGGGGATATTGCAGACTTTAATTATGTTGGCTTTTATTCTTTTATGCTAAAATATCTTTCTGAGTCAGCCAAATTACTAAGTGTACTCTGCTTTATCATGCAAGTTGGTAAAATACTATATTTTTTCTAATAATTAAGCTTATAGTTGATATTAATATACCAAAATCATACAGTTTTACAAATGCAAAGCCTTTAGTCACTGGTAAGAAAAATTTCCTAAATACCAGTGTAAAAAGTAACACATCTTCAAGTTATTATTGCATAGCAACTTTAAGCATAAGGCTTAATAAAAAATACAATAAATATTTTCATTCAAATAACTAGATTTATATTTTTATTTTCCAAGTAAAAGATATTATTTTCTCATTTGGTATGTAGTCAACAAACACAATTTTATACTGTACTTTTTATGGCTAGTTTCTGTGAAAGCATTGCCAAATCCCATTTGCCTGTTCTGATATCCCTGAATTTTTTTTTCCTTGCTTGAGAAATGAACATTCTTAATGGTTATTTGCTTTATTCATGGTAGGAAGATTTTCATATCTATTTGTATGCCTTTTGCTTATATACTAAAATAATTGGAGCTGAAAAATCATTCTGTTTATTAGGCTTCCCAAAATATTTTTTAAAAACTGTAGTTGCTAAAAATTAATAGGTTTGAATGGAAACAAAAATACTTACTGAAATGCTTTTCCTGGGAGTCGAGAAAAGAAAACAATTAGTAAAACAAAATAATTGTAAAATTTAACTACATCCTTTTGTGAGAGTAACCTTATTATAGAAAGTTCATGAATAATCCTCACAAGACTGTCAATAATAAAATACTTCTATTAATTGTACAGTGTTTATCAAGAAAGAATAAAAGCTAATGAGTCCCCAAAGAATCATGATTAAATGGATAGCTGCCATGTCTGATTATAATTATCACAGTAACCATTTTGAAAGAATTGTTTTAATTATTTTTAGTTCCACAAAACTGACAGGAATATTTTAACTAAACTGAACTTATCTCCTTGAAAATATAGTTAATAAATATTTTGAAAGATTTTTTTATTGCATTATTTTAGAGCTTAAAAGGGGTCTCAAGAATTACTAGTGAGAAGGTCAATCACAAGAAAACTCTTGCAAAAAGAATGACATGTAATGTTATAACAAAAATTTGTTTATGTCAGAGGACCTGGCTTTTGTCTTATGAAGTCTTTTACACAAACATGAAGACATTAAACACAACTCACCTATTCTTTTCCCCTTTCCTTCTGTCTTCTGCTTTTTATCTGTGACATATCCTATAATTTTCTGTGTTTGTGTGTAAAATCTTGAGTTTCAACGTGTAATATTTCCTTGTTGATACCTTACTAAATAACTAGTTTGTCCACAGAAAAAATGTTCCAAGGAACAATTTATCTTTCAATTGATTATATAGATATTTTATTCATTTGCCAAATAGCTAAATCATATAATCTTTATAAACATAAAGTGGAAATAAATTAACCTCAATATTCTAAAATTAAAATATTTCTGTCCACATCTCACCTATTATAAGTTCCTATATATTTAGAACATTTCAAACCCATATATTCATTTTTATTCAAACAAACCAAATCTATAAATTTGATTATTATGTTAAAATTTTGTTTAAATTATTTAAAATAGGAAGTATTTCAAAGAAAAATTTCAATGGCCATAAATATTCCTTTGATTGCACATAATCACATTTTCACTGAATATTTTTTAGGAGCCTTTACCTTTTCTTTCCTCTTTCTCTGTTAAAAACATATACTTACTTGGTCCTCCCATTTTCTATACCCGGGATCTCCCCACAGGGACAAGGAAAAATGTTAAAGAATATTTGATATATTTGGTAATATTAATATTCAATAACACACATAAAGTTTTATTTTTTAATTATTTATAAATGATTAAAAACTTCTCTACAATCGGTCTTTAAAAAACATACCTAATTTCTATTTTCAGCTGAATTTCTATTTTCTAAATCAATAGAAAAAATTAATTATACCAAAAGTTATTTGTTTGGAATGATAAATAAGAGATATACCTATATCTAGGCTAATTAAGACAAATTATATAAAAAATGAAATGAGCCATTAATACAGATATAGGGAACGTTTTAAAGGTAATAAAAAGAATATTAAGAAAAACTCTATGCTTATGAATTTGATAGTCTAAATGAATCATTTCTTTGAAAGAAAAAATCTTCTAAGACTTACACAAGAAGAGAAGACTATCTGACTATTATTATATATATTAAGGAAATTGAATTAATAATTCATAGACAGCCAAATTAGAAAGCACCAGCCCAAATGGTTTCACACATGAATCCTATCAAATATTTAAGAAATGCATTTTATCACTTCTCTACAATCTCTTTAAGAAGATAGAAACAGAAATAATTTTTCCTAACTCATTTTATGAATCCAGTATTGCCCTAATATAAACTTTTAAAAATTTCTAGAAGAGAAAATCACATACTACTATCATTTATGAACATGTATGCAAAAATTCTCCAGATAATATTATCAAATTGTCCAATAATATATAAAAATAGTTATATACCATGACTAGGTAGAATTTGTCCTAGGTACCCAAGGCTAGTTCAAAATTTGAAAATAAATTAATGGAACTCATCACATTTAGCCAACTAAAGAAAAATTCAATTATCATAGCAATAGCTGTAGAAAATGATTTGACAAAAATCTTCTATCACTCACTATAAAAAATTTCGGAAATAGAAATAGTGGGGAATGCTTCAACTTGATAAATAATAGCTACAAAACATCTCCAGCTAACATCAGAGTAATAGTCAGAAGATTAGATATTTTCCACTAAGATCAAGAAGACAGGGATATTCCCTTTAATGACTCCTTTTCCATATCATATTGGATGTCCAAACTAATAAGTGGAAATAATCAAGTATACTGATTGGAAAAGTAATAGCAATAAAAAAACTGTTTGTTTTCGCATGATATGATATCTATGTGGAAAAGTCAAAAGAAATAAAAAACAAACCCAAAGAAACTCCAGGAATGAATACACAATTACAGCAAAGCCCCAGATATAAGGTTAATATATAAAAATCTATCACTTTTATATATTGGCAATGAGCAAGTAGAATCTGAGGTTAGAAACACAAATCATTTAAATCAGTTCCTTCAAAATAGAAATAGCTAAACAAACATATAGCCAAATGTGTGTGAAACTTACACAGAAAAAAAAATTACAAATCTAAATGGAAAGCTAGTCCATGTTTTCTTCCAGGAAGACTCATTGCTTCTAAAATATAGTCATTCCTGACATCATCTATACATCCAATGCAATCTCAAATAAACCCCTGGCAAACTACTATGTGAATACCAACAAATTGATTCTAAAGCTTAATGAACAGTAAAAGACCAGAATTTTCAACATAGTATTGAAGAAAATAATAAAGTTGGAGGACTGAAACTAGGTGACTATAATTTATTCTGAAACCCCACAATCCACAGAGTATAGCTTGGTGAAAAATGAACAAACAAATCAATGAAACAGAATACCAAGTCCAGAAACTATAAGAAGTCCATCAACTATAGTCAACTAATCTTTGATAAATGAACAAAAGTCACTCGAATAGCAAAAATGATCTTTTCAAGAACTGGTGCTTGAATAACTAAACTTTACCTGTAACACAAAATTTATCTTGACACAGACTTTATTCTCTTCACAAAAATATACTTACTAGAAATTAATAACAGACCTAAATTAAATAAAAAACTATAAAACCCTTAGGACATTAAAATGGAGAAAATATAGATGACTGGTTTGGCAAAGATTTCAAATCTGACAGCAAAATAATAACCTGTGAAATAATAACCCGTGAAATGGTAAATTGGGCTTCATTTAAATTAAAGAGCTCTATGCTACAAAACATATTGTTAGTAGAACAAGAAGATAAACCATAAACTGGGAGGATATATTCTCAAGACTTATATGTTTTCATTTAAGACCAAACTGAAGTAGAGAGGTTGAAGAGGTGCCTTCCATTTGCAGAAGACATAAATGACAAACTCTGTTTGTCCAAAGGACACAAAGATTCATAAATTAAAAATTATGAGATAAGCTAATTTTTAAAAAGTAGGAAAAAAAGATTAACGGGCACCTTACCAAAGAAGATGTACAAATGGTACATAAGCATTTTAAAAGATTATCCATACTGAATGTCATCAGAGAAATGCAAACAATCAAAACAACTGGATGCCACTACATATGTATCATGATAGTGAAAATGCAAAACACTAACATCATCATATGATAGAATGTGAAGTAAGAGAACTCTCATTCATTGTTGATGGGAATGCAAAAGGAATAAACACTTTGAAAGAGATTTGGTGGTTTCTTAAAAGCTATGCACATTTTTACCATCCAGCAATCGCAGATTCAGCAATCGTGTTCCTCGGTATTTACCCAAAAGATTTGAAAATTTATATCTACACAAAAGCGTGCACAAAAATGTTTATAGCAACTTTTGTCACAATTGCCCAATCTTGGAAGCAACCAAGATGTTTTCCAATGTGCAAATAGATAAAGTATGTATGGACCATCCAGAAAGGCATATTATCCTGTGTTAAAAAGAAATGATAATCGTAAAAAGAAATGGAGAAAAAATAAGTGTATATTACTAAGTGAAAGAAGGTAATGTGAAAAAGCTTCATATGTGTGATTCAAACTACATGACAGACTAAAACTCAAAAAGTATGAAGGCATTAAGCGTATCAGTGATCATCAAGGGTTGAGGGAGCAAAGGATGAGTGGGGAGTACACAGAGGAATTTTAAAGCTGTAAAAATACTATGGATGACTATGGATGATATGACATGGTGGATACAAAATATTATAAATATGTCCAGACTCATAAAAAACAGCACATAAATAAAGGGAACATTAATGCCATCTACTTACTTTGGATACTAATGAAGTATTTATGCAGGTTCGTTGATTTTAACAGATACACAACTCTAGGTGGGGGATGTTGATAATGGAGTAGGCTATTCATGTGAGGAATAAGGGGGCACATGAACTCCTCTGCACCTTTTTCAAATTTCTGGGAACTTAAAAACTGCTCTAAATCAATAAAAGTCTTTAAAAAATCAGTCCAACATAGGGAGAAACAAAAAACAAACAAAAATGTAGGTGTGTAGAGGTGAGAGCCAGAGGGAGATAGGAATAATACTGGAGACCAGGAATTAGCTTATTCCAAGACAATGCTGACAATAGCCAGTTTAAGTGAATAGCAATTATACCATACTCCCTGAATGTTATTGATTAAGTAATGTATTAAACTAATGCCTACAGTGTGTTTTATTTTCAGCTGAATTCCCAAATAAATTTACACTAAATATATACTAATCTTCAGTGTATTTTTTATTTGGTGCACAAATTTCTGAAATACTAAAAAAGCACATTACAAACAATTTTTGTTTGGTTTGGTTTGGTCATGTTTGCCTTCCCTTGAAAATTAATTCAGGGGGGAATCCAAGATGGCAGACTAGAGGGTGACTGCATGTCCCTTCGCTCCAGAACCCAGAATTCAAGAAGGGGAGGCATTGAGAGACTCGGACCAACATAAAACAGCGGGGTGAGTCTCTCCCACCGGGTGAAGCTTAGCCCGGGCGGCAGGCCCAGACGGGGGCAGCTTCTCAGAGCAGGGAAGGGCAGCTAGAGTCTTCCCCAAGCAGCCCTGCTTTCTCCGGGGGCAGGCTCGATCCACAGCCAGCTACTAGGAGTAGGCCCGCCCAGTGAGAGCTTTTCCGCACATAGCCAACTCCAAGCCTCGGACCCAGCAGCGGGTCCCAGCGCACAGGTGGTTTCTGGGACCAGAGCAGGGCAGCCGGAGACTTCCCCAAGCAGCCCTGCTCCCTCCGGCAGCAGGCTGGATCCACGGCCAGTTTCTTGGAGCAGGCCTCCCAGTGAGAGCTTTTCCACACAGAGTCAACCCCAAGCCCCAGACCCAGTGGCTGTCCCTGATCTGCAGGCGGCTTCTAGGACCAGGTCAGGGCAGCCAGAGACTTCCCCATATAGCCCTGCTCCCTCTGGCGGCAGGCGGGGTCCACAGCCAGCTTCTTGGAGCAGGCCCACCAAGTGAGAGCTTTTCTGCACAGAGCCAACCCCAAGCGCTGAACCCAGCTGCAGGCCCCGTCCCACAGGCGACTTCTGGGGCCAAGGCAGGACTGGGAGAGGCTTTCCCCTAGCAGCCTGGCTCCCTCAGGCGGGGGCAGGCTCTGTCTATAGCCAGCTTCTAGGAGCAGGACCGCCCAGTGAGAGGATTTCCACACAGAACAAGCCCCCAACCCTGGACCCAGTAGTGGGCTAGAGGCAGCTTTCTTCGGAAGCACTGCATTATCAAGTTCCTCCAAGACTTAAGGCTACTGAAGGTTAGGAGTTGATATACTGGAAATCTACAGGGACACTATAAACCAAAGAGGAAATCTGCAAAATTCTCAGAGTCTCACTGATATCTGACCAATATGAGAAACAAGGGAAGAAAATGTCCCAAACACACCTAGATACTATATCAATAAACCCAATGACAGCACAGCAGAAGAAATGTCAGAAAGGGAATTCAGAATATACATTATTAAAACAATCAGTGAAGCAAACGAGGAGATGAAAGAGCAAATGCAGGCATTGAATGATCGCACCAATCAACAGTTAAAGACCAAAAAATGGGAAGCAAAAGATCATTTCGATAAAGTTAGAGATACTGAAAAAAAAACAAAAAAAACAACAACAAAAAAAACAACAGAAATCCTTGAAATGAAGGAAACAATAAACCAAGTTAAAAACTCCATAGAAAGCATAACCAATAGGATAGAACACCTGGAAGACAGAACCCTCAGACATGGATGAAAAAATATTAATCTTGAAAACAAAGTTAACCAAACAGAGAAGACCGTAAAAAATCATGAACAGAATCTACAAGAGTGATGGGATATCATTAAAAGGCCATATTTAAGAATTATTGGGATTGAGGAAGGCTTAGAGAAACAACTAAAGGAATGAACAATCTATTCAATGAAATAATATCAGAAAATTTCCCAAATCTGAAGAATGAAATGGAAAACCAGGTACAAGAGGGCTTATAGGACTCCAAATATACAAAATTACAACAGACCCACACAAAGGCACATTATTATGAAAATACCTAACATACAAAATAAAGACAGAATTTTAAAGGCTGCGAGAGAAAAGAATCAATTATATTCAGGGGGAAACCAACAAGAATATCAGCAGATTTTTTCAATCCAGACCCTAAAAGCTAGAAGGGTCTGGAACAACTTTACCAAGCCCTGAAAGAAAATGGATGCCAACCAAGAATCTTATACCCAGCAAAACTTACTTTCAGATTTGACGATGAAATAAAATCTTCCATGATAAACAAAAGCTAAAGGAATTTACAAAAAGAAAGCCAGCATTACAGAACATTCTCAGCAAAATATTCCATGAGGAAGAGATGAAAAACAACGATGCAAATCAGCAATGGGAGGAACTAGCCTAAAGGAATAGCCAAATAAAGGAGAAACCAAATCATGTTAAAAAACAAAAATGAGTCAAATGACTGGGAATACAAATCTTATCACAATAATAACCCTGAATGTTAATTGCCTGAACTCATCAATCAAAAGACATAGACTGGCAGATTGGATTAAAAAGAAAAATCCAACCATATACTACCTGCAAGATACTCATCTCATAGAAAGAGATACCCATAGACTAAAGGAGAAAGGATGGGATAAAACATACCATGCACACGGACACAGCAAAAAAGCTGGAGTAATTATCTTCATTTCAGATAATGTGGAGTTTAAGCCAAAACTAGTCAGAAGGGATAAAGAAGGACATTACATACTCCTTAAGGGAAGCATAAATCAGTAAGACATAACAATCATAAATATCTATGCTCTGAACTTTGGCTCATCCATGTACCTTGAACAAATCCTTCTCAATTCCAGAAATCAAATAGACCACAACACAATAATACTAGACGATTTTAACACACCCTCTCTCACCATTGGATAGATCTCCCAAACAAAATTGAATAAAGTAACCATAGATCTCAATAACACAATCAACCATTTAAACTTAACGGACATATATAGAATATACCATTCAACAAAGAACGAATACACTTTCTCTCAGCAGCACATAGATCCTTTCTAAAATAGACCATATTTTATGCCACAAAGCTAATGTTAGCAAATACAAGAAGATAGAGATATTACCTTGTATTCTATCAGATTATAATGGATTGAAATTAGAAATAAATGACAGAATAAAAAACAGAAACTTCTCTAATACCTGGAGATTAAATAATACACTATTATATGATGAATGGATAACAGAAGACATCAGGAGGGAATAAAAAAATTCTTAGAAGTAAACGAGAACAAAGACACATCATATCAAAATCTCTGGGACACTATGAAAGCAGGTACTTAGAGGAAGATTTATTTCATGTAGCTCATTCAACAAAAGAAGAAAAAATCAACAAATATAAACAACACTACAGCTCAAAGACCTAGAAAAAGAAGAGCAGACGAACACCAAAAGTAGTAGAAGACAGGAAATATTTCAATCAGAGCAGAAATCAGCAAAATTGAAACAAAAAAAAAAAAATTGAAAAAACTAACAAAATAGTTGGTTCTTTGAAAAAATAAACAAACTGATAAACCCTTAGCCACACAAAGAGAAAGAGGAAGAAAACTGAAATTACTAAAATTTGGAATGAACAAGGAAGTATCACAACAGACAGGAGTGAATACAAAACATAATTAGAAGCTATTTTGAAAATCTATACTCCAGCAAAACAGAAAACGTCGAAGACATCAACAAGTCTCTAGAGACATATGAATTACCTAAACTGAACAAGGAGGACATACACAACTTAAATAAAACATTTTCAAGCAATGAAACAGAAGAGGTCATCAAAAGCCTACCTACAAAGAAAAGTCCAGGACCAGATGGGTTCTCAGCCGAGTTCTACAAAACCTTTAAAGAAGAGCTCATCCAATACTTCTCAAAGTATTCCATGAAATAGAACAGGAGGGAACCCTTCCAAACTCATTCCTATGAAGCCAATATCACCCTGATACCTAAACCAGACAGAGACACATGGAGGAAAGAAATTTCAGACCAATATCCTTAATGAACATCGACGCAAAAATTCTCAACAAAATTTTAGCAAATCGCATACAAAAACATATTACAAAGATAGTGCGCCATGATCAAGTGGGTTTTATCCCAGGGATGCAAGGTTGGTTCAACATCAGGAAATCAATAAATGTCATTCATCATATCAACAGACTTAAAGTTAAGAATCACATGATTGTTTCAATACATGCAGAAAAAAGCATTGATAAAATACAGCATCCCTTCATGCTCAAAACACTAGAAAAAATGGGGATAGTGGGAACAATCCTTAACATTGTAAAGGCCATCTAAGCTAAGCCCATGGCCAATATCATTCTAAATGGTGAAAAACTGAAAGCATTCACCATAAAACTGGAACAAGGCAGGGATGCCCTCTTTCACCACTTTTATCAACATCATCCTTGAAACTCTAGCCAGAGCAATTAGACAAACCAAAGAAATTAAAGGGATACGAATAGGAAAAGAAGAACTCAAAACTATCCCTGATCATTGATGACATGATTATATATTTAGAGGAACCCGTTAATTCCACCAGAAAAACTTTAGAACTCATAAGCAAATTCAGTAAGGTAGCAGGTTACAAGATCAATGCTTATAAATCCAATGCATTTTTATACATATGTGATGAATCTTCAGAAAGAGAAGTATGAAAACTACCTCATTCACAATAGCCTCGAAAAAAAATTAATACTTGGAATCAATCTCACAAAAGAGGTGAAAGACCTCTACAATGAGAACTACAGAACACTAAAGAAAGAAATTAAAGAAAACCTTAGAAGACAGAAAGATCTCCCATGTTCTTAGACAGGCAGAATTAATATTGTCAAAATGGCCATACTACCAAAAGTTCTATACAGATTCAATGCAATTCCAATTAAAATCCCTACGATGTACCTTACAGAAATAGAGCAAGCAATTATGAAATTCATCTGGAAGAATAAGAAACCCAGAATAGCTAATGCAATCCTTAGCAGAAAGAGCGAAGCAGGGGGTATCGCAATATATATATTTTTTAATTGTATTAAAGCTTCTATTACAGTTCCTTATTTATGCATTATAAGAAATAAGATATAGGAACATCATTTTCGGCTATAGCTTATGAAGCTATGAGACAGAATATTTGACTAAAACTATTTTTAGAGTGTATATGCTGATGTTCAATATTTCTTAGGAACAAAATACTTCTGTTCATATTCCGTTGATTGTTGTGCTATCAAATCTAGGAAGAGCTTCCCAGAAGTAGTTTGGTCACGTCTTAGAGAGAGACTTGGTGGATGATTAGATGACCCCATTGAAATTATTTCCCAGTAAAAATTACATCAGAACAATCACTGTGATTATACCCAATTGTTTCTTTTTGGATAACTCAAACTTTTTAAAAGTATACTGGCAATTAATTTTCATAGCAATTTTTAATCTCTCCTGAACTGTACCCTGAGGGCATTTGTTGCAACTGACATTGAAATGTTCTGAGAGAATGCTCCAATTCCTTTTGCAGACAAACCATCTCAATGCTCCTGAGTGTTAGAAGTTTCTTTTAAATAGCAACAAAATGATCAAGTCTAAAGCGGTGAGTTATTAGTCAAAGATTCCAGCACCTTTGCTGATAGACCCTAGCCTGAAGCAAATAAATCAAGAGAATTTTGATGTGGGCTGAGAGGCAAAAAATAGGTATTGGTACATGATGTCAAAATCCTGAAGTCATTTTAAACATTTGTCATGAAGTCTGTTTTTCAAAACTTTTACATCAAAGCAATAGCTATGTAAGTGCAATTTTTTATCTTCATAAATTTTAAAACTTCCTATCTTAGTGCTTAAACCAGAAATTCATACCTTACCTGACAAAATCTAAAATCCCTTCATAACTCTCCTCCAATGTAGCTATCAGTCTTCTTTCTCACTGAATTTTACTTTTAATCAACCTGGATAAAATTCTCCACGTACACATCTTATCTAATTTAGTGTTTGGGGCTCACACAGAATATAAATCCTTCTTTAATTCACCTTTTCCAATAAGATCTCGAATTCCTCTTCATATGAACATCCTCCTCCAGCCAGAATTAATCTAGCTCTCTCTGAGTCCCCATAACACTCTGAGCAATGACTGTAGATGGTCACATATTATTGAGTATCCCTTTTCACAGTACTGGTTTTTGTCAGCCCTTATTTTTAACTTTCATACTCTTCAAAGACCATAGAAAGTCATGGTATGTATATTTAGGTGTCCTTCACCCAGAATAGTGTTTTCACACATAATTGGGTTGTTTAAAAAGATGTATTTAATGCATAAGAGAGTTGGTATTTGAATTACTGTCAAGTTGAGCTATCTGCCAAAATAAAGCTTAAATGAAAAAGCTTCAAAAAGTTTTCTATATGTAGAGAGGTGGCACTGACTTTCAAAGAAGGAAATGTTAATTTCTCACAATAGCAATTACTGATAATTCTCAAATATAAATGTAGGAGCTCAATTCTTATTTTTTAAAAATTAAAGCTTGAGTTAGATCTCTGTTCTTGGTGTGTTTAATCCACAATTATTCAAATGTAAATAAATCAACCTTCTGCACATATTGTAAAGACACATTCCTCTTAATCCCCACAGTCTCTGAAGAATTTTTACTTTGGAAAGCTCCTACTTCTGAAGTCTTTTAGATAGCTCTCTTGTAGGTCATATTTTCCTGTTCTCCTGAAAAGATCTATCTGACAAATTAATGTAATGTCTCTCTACACCTTTTTATGCTTTTTTGTATGTTTTATATCATGAGTTTTAGAAAATATATTGCTACATTTCAGTCATGAAAACTACTGTGTAATTAATATTATTTACCATTTTAATAGTAATTATAGGAGGGAGGAATTCCAAGTATAAATAGTAGGTAAGAAGGAATCTGAAAGGACAAAAGATTTATCATTAAAGATAATCATAAAAAGCTTGGTATAAATTCTGTTATCTCTATTGCATTCACAAACTCAGCTGGTTTAATGATTTCTTATGGGAAAGAACATGAGTAGCCTGCTTGATGCGTAAGAATTTGCTAGTGAAAAATATGTGGTTGTCCTATACTATGCTACAAGCAACACTTTTGTCTGTTGTTCTTCACCCTTTGTAGTCACTTTTGTATTTTTCTGACATGCTCTGTTTAACTGCATAACTAATCTATATATAGTTCCAGTGAAATTTATCTTTAATTTGGGGAGTTAAGTCAAAGAACTCTTAAAAACATTTGGAAACAAATCTGTAATCTGGAAAAATCATGAAGAAACAATATCCTGTATTCAGCACAAAGATACACAGGAGGTAATCAAATTTATTTTTTATTATGTTAGATATATACTACATTAAATACTGTTTATATTTATATAAAACGGTATCGCATTGAAGCAATGCCTATTTTTTATACTTAACTAACCTGTTTTAAACATTAAGGGTGTTATTATTTTCTTTTATAAACATCATTTAACATTTCATTCTCTAAGTATTAAAGGAATTATTCTCTGTCATCTATTGAACTTTAGTGTCATGTGATGATAAAAGACCCCTTGAAGAAGTAAAGAAAAACCCAAAATAGTATGAACAATGGAATGGATGCAGGAGAAAATAATGGGTTTAAGGCATCATAAGTTACTAATTTTGACCTAGAAGTCAATAAAAGCTTAATGCCCTGGAAAGAGTCTTCAATCAATGTTTACAAAGCCATGACATGCTATTTTTTAGCTAGGTGACAAAATAGCATAGCACTATGTCCTTATAAGAAAAAAATAAAGAAGTGGTCAGAGAATAGGTAGAAACAGAAATGAAAACAAGGGGCAGAAAAAAAAATACAAGCAAACTATACTTCAAATGATTACACCAAGAATTCATCTTGCTTTGCATTTCCCTGATTGCTAATGATGACACATATTTTCATATATTTGTTTGCCATTTGTATGTCTTATTTATTCAGTTCATTTGCTAATTAATTTACTGATTATTTATGTTGTCTTTTAATCTTTTATATATTATGGATATTAATCCTCTCTCGGAAGAGTAACTGGTGAAGATTTTCTCCCATTGTGTTAACTTTTCATATCTGTGACTAAAAGACCTAACAAGACAATTAAAAAGGAAAAGTTTAATTGTCTCACAGTTTTAGAGGTCTCAGTCCATAGACGATTGACTCTATTTCTCTGGACCCAAGATGAAGCCAAACATCATGGCTGAGTGTGTGCTGAACAGCAGGTCAGGACCTGATAGAAGGTAACTGAGAGCTCTCCTCATCAGGAACAAAATATATCCCCAAAGACATGCCCCTAGTGACACATGTCCTCCAGCCACACCCTACTTGCCTACAGTTTCCACCCAGATAGTTCATTAAATTGTATTAATGCAATGATTACGTTAAGGTTCTCATAACCAAATCATTTCACCAAATATCTTGATTGTCTCATGCATGAGCTTTTGGGGGACACCTCATATCAAAAACACAGCCTTTTGTATGGACTTTTTTCACCTTCTTGTTCACATTGCTGTATGGAAGCTTTTCAATATGATGCCATCCCATTTATTGATTCTTGGTTTTATTTCTTGCGCTTCAGAGTCTTATTTAAGAAAACAAACAAAAGAAAAAAAAAAAAAAACAGTGCCTACCTATATTTTGGAGTGTTGACCCTATGTTTTCATTCAATATCTGGATAGTTTCTGTTCTAATTTCTGAGCCTTTCATCTACTTTGGAATGACTTTTGTGTAGGGCAATAGATAGTGGTCTAGCTTCATTCTTCTACAAATGACTGTGAAGTTTTCCCAGTACCTTTTGTTTAAAAGTCTATCTTTTTGTTCTGGGGATGTAGTTAAGTGGTAAGAAAGTTGTCTAACATGTCTGAGGCTCTGGGTTCAATCCCAAGCACTGTACCCCCCACAAAAAGATGATCTTTGATCTTGGATCCAGATGTTTTCGGCATCTTTGTCAAATACGAGATATCTGTATCAGTATAGAGATTTCTCAAAAGACTAGAAATGGAACCACCATATGAACCAGCTATCTCCCTCTTTGGTATTTATCCAAAAGAACTAAAATTTAAATATTATAGCAATATAGGCACATTAGCATTTATAGCAGCACCACTCACAATAGACAAATTATGGAATCAACCTAGATACCCCTCAACAGATAAATGGATAAAAAAATTTTTGGAAATATGTACAACAGAGCTCTACTCAGCACTAATAAAAAATGAATTTTGTCTCTTGTGGTAAATGGGTGAAATTGAAAATCATCATGCTAAGTAAAATCAAATGAAAATAGAAGGGAGATCAGTGGAAGAGAAGTAGGGTATCAAAGGGGGACGGAGAAGGGGAAGAATCACGAAATAAAATTGGCCAAATTATGCTATATGCATGTATACATATACAACAATGAATCTCTACTTTTATATATAATTATCATGTAACAATGAAAAAATACATGTGAGTAAATAAAGAAAGAACAAAGGAAGGAGGACAGGAGAAGGAGGAGAAAGGGAAATACTGGGGAATGAATTGGTGTAAATTATGTAATGTCTATACATAAATATGTCAAAATGAATTTCTCTGTTACATATAATTAAAGTGTATTAATAAAAACATTAAAATAAGAATTCATTTTACACTTGTTCTGTGCCATGTATATTGCAAAATATAAATAATTTGAAAGTTAAGATCTCTATCCTTAAAATTTTACTATGTAGTTAAAAAATATAGCAACATTAATGATGATAATGAAAGAAAGAGGAATTTTATGTGATACAATCTGGAGTAAAAGATTATAGAAATTTCCTTAATAATATCAAATTTAACCTGAGATTCATTTCAATTTGTAAAAAACATAGCATCAGAATTATAAGAACAAGGGTCAAGATTTTGATATCATAAATTATAAGAATAATCATGAAAATCAATAAAATATCAATGACCTGAACAGAATTTTCACTTTCAAACTCAAAAAGTCATAGAGCTTTTGGAAGAATTAGCACAAAACTTCTGAAAGGAAACATAGGGGAAATATCCTTGACATTGTCATTAACAATGATTTTTTTAGATATCTAAACTCACCTAAAGCTCAGGTAACAAGAGCAAAAATGCACAAATGGGACTACATGAAACTAAAAAGATTTCGTAAAGCTAAGGAGATAATAAAAAGAAAAGGCATTATGAATGGGAGAAAATATTTGTGAATCATTCATCTGATAATGGATTAATTTGCAAAATATGAAGAAATCCCACAATTCAAGAGCAAATAAAAAAAATCAACTCCTCCCAATTTTGTTTTTAAATGGGAGAAACTTGAATAGATATTTTCTGAGGAAGACATTAAATCAGCTAACAGGTTTAGGGACAGGTACTCAATATCATGGATCACCAGGGAAATGTAAATCAAAACTGAAACCATTATGAGCTATCTTTTCATATCTATTAGGGGATTATCATCAAGTCAAGAGATAACAAGTAGTAGTATGTAGAAAAAAAGTTATACACTGTTGATGGGAACATCAATTGCTGCAAACATAAAAAGGATTCCTCTATAAATTAAAAATAGAATGTCTATGTGATTCCCATTATATATGCTATAAACATATATAGCATAATTCCATTATATAGTCTGTATATTATTTATATATGGTGTATGTTGCAATTCTATACTTACAAGTAAGTATGCTATATATACCTCAATTTCTCTATATTTTACACACATATACATATTTTATCTATCTACCACAACTTCTTCATCCATCCATCTACCAAAGGACACTTAGGCCACATTTTAGCCAGTTTTTTATTATTATGAATATTACCTCAAAGAACATAGAAGTATGGTTGTCTCCATGAGGTTTTGTTTCATTTCCTTTGAATATATTCCCAGCAGAGGTATTGCTGAGTCATATGGAAATTGTTTTATTTATTTTTTATTTTTTTGTTGAATATGATTCAGCCTTAAAAACAGAAGGAGGTTCTTCCATTTGTAAAAACACTAATTATTCTTAAGGGAATTAAGCTAAGATAAATAAATCATGCACAGAAAAGTTATGTATGATCTCACTTAAATGTGCAATTAAAACAAAATCTGAATATATAGAAATAGAATGGTGATTACGAGATGCAGTGAAGGTGAGGAAAAAGATGCAAGTAGTCTGGAGCATACAATCTTGAATTTGTGTGGGATGAATAATCTATTTGTCTAACATATAGTTTTAGTTCATACTAATAATTTGCTGAGAAAATGGCTTTTAGGAGCTCTTACACACACAGTAATTATAAAAGGCAATTAATGTATTTTCTTGCATAGTAATTATTTATTATATGTATATATATATATCAAACAGTATAATTTATGCTTTAAATAATGTATTTTAAAAAGAAAAACACATAACTCTGTGTAAAATGGGAAAATTATCTGAGCAGACACTCAACCAAAAAAGATGCACCAATGATAAATAAGCATATGAAAAGATGCTGTACAACAATTTACATTAAGGAATTGAAAACAACACAATAGGTATCACTATATTTCTTTAAGATGACTAAAATATGAAGAAATGAATATGAAAGGCAAACGGTACAGAAATTTTGAAAACAACTTGATGACTTTTATAAAAACTATATGCATTCTTTCAAGCCAACAATAATATTCTCAAAATGATTTGAAAACTTTTATGTTCATGCAAAAAGCTGCACAAGGATATTTACAGCAAGTTTATTCATAATTCAAAACTTCAGTGCTACCAAGATGTCCTACAATAAGTGAATGGGTAAACTGATATGTCAAGTCAATGGAATATCATTCTACACCTAAAACTACTGAACGATGAAGCCTTGGGAAGTCAAAGAAAAAATTAAATGTAATTACTAAGTGAGAAAATTCAACATGAAATAACTATTTGCCATATTATTCCAACTATATTTACATTTTAGAAAAAGAAAAACAGTGGAAAAAATAAAACAATAATTGGTTTCCAGGTTTAGGTGGGAAGAAGAATGAACAGGAGGAACAGGGAGGGTTTTTAGCTCAGCGAAACTCTTCTGTATACCAATATAAAGGTGGATATATGCCATTGTACATTTGTCCAAACAAGTAGAATGAACAACACCAAAAATAAACCCTAATTTAACCTTAATTGTGTAATAATGATGGTTCAATGTAGTCCAACCATTGTAACAAATGTTCCTACTTCTCTAAAGAAATATGTCGTTTATTAGTGAAGAGGTTTTATATGTGTAGAGGAAAATAATACTTACTTTCTACTCATTTTTTACCACAAACTTTAAGATTTTCTTAAAAAAATTAAAAGTCTATTAAAGGAGGAAATTAAAAAATAAATTTCTCAATTTCATTGACTCAAATCATACCCTCGAAATCAAATAATACCAATATACTTGATGAAAACTTCAAAAGTCAAAACTATGATTTACATTCAAGTACAATCATCTGAATCATAGTTAATACTTAGTAAAAAATTAATGTCACTGGATTAAAATCAATTGAGAACTAATAGGTAGGGTGAGCAAGAGTTTTAGATTCTTGTAATAGCAAATAAAGCAGCATGAATATCAAGTTTTACTGACGGGAAGTAGTAGTCTACTTTTTTGGCACATCTGTTAAGTGTCTGGTGATGTGTTTTGGAATTTGACTAATGGTTTTTGAATTCTCTTGCATCCTACAGCGATTTCCTCCTTAAGTTACAGCTGCTTCTCTCTGAATGAAGATAAACTAATTAATTATTGAGTTAAAACATATGATAAAATTTTTAATATGCTTGCACATAGAGAATACTGGATTACTGATATATATGTTAATAATTTTTACTGTGGTGATATAGGTATGGTTGAAGTATAGGCAGACTATGAGGAATAACGGAGAATGGAATATACTTCCTAAGCCAGAATTTGAACACTAACAACTCAATAAAACTTGAACCCTCATATAAAGTGTTGACTAAGCTTGATAAATCCAAATATTTGGTAGTACTAGCTCTGAATTTTCTCCTAGGCACAATTAAGCAGAGCTTGGCATCAATAATTCTCTTTTAATGAGACTTGGCTCTCCAGTCAGCCTCCCTCACTGTTGCGTTCCTGTCTCTCATATTCATCACCTACAGAAACCGCTGCAGCCATTGGTGTTGCAACTTCCATTACAAAAGAAATTAATTTGCATAGTGTAATCCTGTTAGTAACTAAGAAATTATGTTTTAATCTGTTAATTTTGATGATTTTAAACATTTAATGACATAATATCTACATTTAGAATGTACAAATCTTACAGTCTAACATAAAATGTCATTAAAATTTTATAATTGGGTTTATATATGGATTTAAATTTTAGTTTTGAGGTTTTGTCATGGGTTTTTTAGATCAAGGAAAATAATATAGAACTGCCATTTTAGACAAATTTCTTCCTTGTCTAACAAGTTGATAAAATGCAGATGGGAAAAAAGAAAGTATATTGGATGGTTTCCAATTAGAGTCTTGAGAATTACTGCAGTCTCTTATAGGATTAATGTATTCAACTGTGCTCTGGGTCTTGTTTTCTCTGATTTCTTGTTGAACTCTGTCACAGAGATCAGAGTAGCAGTTTATGTAAACCTGTAATAAGGCTCCTGACAATCCCATAATTCATACAAATACATCGAGACTAATTTGCTCCTTAAGCAGGTTTTTGTAATCAATGGTAAAATTTGGTAAGCTGTAGCTATTAGGTTATTCTCTAGGATTTAGGTACACTTTATTGAAATGTAACTCAAACCAGAGAAATGATGCTTTGAGTAATTTTATTTGTGACTAATTCAGCTTACCTTTTCAAATCTTAACTCAAAAAGAAAACTTGTTCCATGTAGACACCTGCTTAAACATGTGTGTGCGTAATACATATGTAAATACTTACATATGTAATATAGTAACCAAGAGAAAACTTTCTCTCATGGAATAGCAATTGAAATATTATTATATAATTATTAAACAAATCCATCAATACAATGCAAGAATAGGAGACACAAAGATCAGAAAGAACAGAATCCCATTTATATCCTGCTTGATGGGAAAAATTTAAGTTTTTACTTTTTTCAAATTATTTTTTCAACTTCTTTTCCAAATTCGCATATGATTTTGCAAATTTTATAAAAGTATGTTTTGGAAATATATGTGAAATACAATGAAATTTGCAATAATTTATACAATAATATTTTCATTGTGTCAATAACTATATTGAACATATTTTCTGCATCTTAACTACAAAGTCCATTCCCCCAGAAATTCATTCACTGAGTAAAAAAGTGATGAGACATTATTCAAGAAGATATTCTAATATAATACATTCTCAATTTTCTCAAAACCTAACTTTTTTTGAGGTGGGCACCTGGGATTGAACTCAGGGTCACTTGACCCCTAAGCCATGTCCCTAGACCTATTTTGTACTTTATTTAGAGACAGAGTCTCACTGAGTTGTTCATCACCTCTTTTTTGCTGAGGCTGACTTTGAACTCACAATCCTCCTGCCTCAGCCTCCTGAGCCTCTGGAATTATAGGTATGTGCAACCTGCACCCGGTAGAAGCTAACATTTTTGTTGGCATAATAGCAACTCTATAGTGTTACAAAAAATGACAAAACCTTCTAAAAATTTATATTATAGTCAAAGGAAGAAGAGTGAATGAATATGGATAAACATATGCTACTTAGAAGTCTTGTAGAAAAAAATTGCCAAGTTTAGTCAGTCTGGGGAAAAAATAAAATCTTTATAAGTTGAATATAATTCATCAATTTTACATAAATACAAAAAGTTGACAATACAAAGTTAATTTTAAAAATGCAACCAAAATATGAAGACACTACACAAAATAGATCCAGTGTTCTTTGCACTGATCATACTAGCTTGTCCCTTATAATTCATTTTGGCTATCACCTTTTAAGAGAAGCCTATTATGATATGGCCCTTAAAAGTCTGTGCTCTGCATTTATGATAAACATTAGCTTTTCCATTCTTCAGTTTCTCCCTTTATGTGGCAATTCTTAGTTAATTTTAATTTATAGATTTTAATCCTTTATGTAATACCCATATAAGTATGATACTCTAATATACCATGTTATTAGACAAATAATATAGTGGAATCCAAGTGTCTTTGATTATCTTTTGTGCATAATAGTTAATAAAAAGCAAACAACACACAAAGTATATATTACCTATAAGCATCAGAGGCTGATAGTTGAACAATTATAATTATATTCCCATAAAACACACATACATGCACACTCACATCATATTCTAAGAAAGATAAATGTTAAAGAAATGACTTCTTATTCAGATGATCACCTAGAGACCTAGAGGTCCGTATGTGTACCTGGCTCCAGATCTAGTCCAAGAAGTGGGAGCTCCAGGAAAATAAAATGTAAGTGAAACATCATCATGAAGTAGAAGGTCACATGGAGGTAAAGAAAGAAGGTGGAAATGAAGAGTGAGAGAGGAAATGGCAAGGTAGTAGGAAGATGGTTGTGATGCTCGGTATCAGAGTGAGATATCCCTGCTGGAGCGGAGAGCAGAGATGTGTCCTACACAATATAATAAGATGACCCTTACTCAAGGCTTAAGTACCTTAAAAATATCCCATATGCAGCTACTTTGAATTTATGTGTGAGAAGATAAAGTAAACTTTTATAAGGGATCTGTTGCCTCATTCTGAAGAGAAGCAATGTGTCAATGAAAGTACTATATCACAAATAAGAAAGATTAAACTTGAGAAACCACTTTACTGAGAAATGACTAAAATTGCTGAAATACACAGTAGTTGTTATACAAAAAATGTAAAGCAAGAGAATGTTAGTTCTTTAATGCTTAGAATATGACCAAGATGTTGAGATTTAATTATACACATGGTAAATAAAAGTAAAGCAAATTATATTAATTTGTTAGTAAAGATCATATTAAGGTATCATGACCAGTAAGATGATATTAATATTCACATTAATATTTTACTACTCAGATCTGAGACATTGTCTAAAGTCAGTGACAGATTTTTGCTTTGTACTTGGTATAAACAATGGCAATGGCATGGATTTTCCACATACAAACCAGTATGAAAATATTCAGACTACATTGTTCTTTTCATTGTCATTCAGTCCACTAAGGAAAAAACTTCTTGCAAACAAATCAAGTTGCAGAAGTATTTGTAGTTAAAAGTAGCTAACACAGACTCCTACACACAGGTACACATACACAAGCCTCACTCCCTTGAGAAACAGCCTCTCTTCTCTTACCTATCACTCTCTGGCTCATTGTTAGGAAGATGCACTTGCATCCCTTGAGCCTATACAGGGATTCACTGACCCTCATTTCTGGTAGATAAAATAATTATACTTGCCCTCTCAGTTCCAAAATTCCCAAGAGTCGCTACCTTACTTCACTCAAATATTTGCTTTAATATCACTTTAAAAAAATTAAACAAACATTTTACTTTGGAACAATAATAGCTTTATAAAAAATTTTACAAAGGAAATATAGAAAATTCCTGAGTGTATCTCAATCAATTTCAGTTTTCCTAGCTGTTAATCAACTTCTAATATCATAGTACACTTGTCAAAAATAAGAAATCACCATCTGTACTTTATTATTAACTAAGCCCCAGACATTATTTGGATTCCCATTAAAATCCTATATCTTCCTGGAGATGCAATTCAAGATACTGAATTGCATTTAGTGGTCATGACTCTTTATGTTCCTCTCCTGAGACTATTCTTGGTCTTTGTTTTTCATCAACTTGACAGTTTTGAAGAGTCCTCTTTAAGCATATCTCAGTGGCAGGCATAGTGGCACAAGCCTGTAATGCCTGTGAGTTGGGAGGTTGAGTCAGAGGACCACAAGTTCAAGACAATCCTGGGGGAATCTAGTGAGACCCTATCATAAACTAAGAGATAAAAATTTTGGCTGGTGATGTAGCTCAGTGGTACAGCACCACTGGAAAAATGAATAAATAATTAAATAATAAATGTTAATTTGGAGTTTTCTTTTTTTTTTTCTTCATGAATAGGTTGCATTATAAGACTTTTAAAAGAATACTGAAAAGAAGTGCCTTTATCCCCAGCACTGCCAAAAAAAAAAAAAGTGCCTTTATGATTGCATCATATTAGAAAATAAATTCTATCCACATGACTTCACTGAGAAAGTTACTCTTAAATCACCTCAATAAGATAATATTTGTTACTATTTTATTTCCTCCTCCTTTCTATGTTGTAGCTATAGTTTTTCATTCTCTTACAATTGTTCATTCATTTTTATATCAGTGTGAACTCAAGCATATTAATGTTTACTTTGATTTATAACCTAATGTTTCATTGTTTATTTTGCTGCTCAATTTGTCCAGTTTTGGTCATTGAGTTCTCTTTAAGGTTGGCTTTTATGTCTCTTTGGCATGCCTCTTTCTTCTTCTTCTTCTTCTTCTTCGTCGTCGTCATCTTCTTCTTCTTCTTCTTCTTCTTCTTCTTCTTCTTCTTTTTTTTTTGCTGTTGTTGTTGTTTTTGGTACTAGGGATTGAACCCAGAGGTGTTTAACCACTGAGCCACATCCCCAACACCCCTCCCCCTTTTAAAAATATCTTAATTTAGAGACAGGGTCCTACTGAGTTGCTTAGGGCCTTAGTAAATTGCTGAGTCTGACTTTGAACTTTGATACTCCTGACTCAAACTCCAGAGCTGCTGCGATTACAGGCATGAACCACTGTGCCTGGTCCCTTTCCTACTGTTCTTGAAAACTCCTTTTGTATTGCAAGATGCTCCAGGATTGTCTTGTAATTTCACTGCCCTACTTCAATAATTAGCCATTTCTCCAGGCATTCCGGGTTTCTTTTGTTGAAGAACAGTATTTCAAATGCAGATTTTAGTATTTGGTGTTTGTTCCCGTGTAAATCTCACCATTTTAATGAGACTTCCCTCACTGCTTTATTTGTTACTGAAATTTTTTCCCCATTCCAAATTCCCATCACCTTTTTATAACTCCTTCTGTTTTTCATACTACATACCACCTTCCAACATTTGATTATAATTTGCTTTTATCTGAGGCTTAAGTTTACTATATTTTTTCTTCTGTTCCTAAATTTAATTTTTATGATGGCAAGGAATTTTTTTTTCACAATCATGTATGTACCACACTGAAAAATATCTGATATGAAACTGTTAATCAATACATATTTGTTGAAAATATATTGCTTTTGTTAACTCCATTTAAATAATCTGAAAAAATTTTAGAGCTTTCCTCATCAATAGTTAAGCACCAAAAACTTTTTATAAGTATAGATGCAATTTAGGTAAATTTCTTTCAGAGAATTGGAAAATTCACAGAAAAATAGGAAGATACACTAACTATTGAGTAAAGACCCCAAACATGTTGCATTCACCTATTATGATGTACAGTAGTGCCCCCCCCGCCCTGTATCCATGTGTTCCTTTTTATATGTTTAGTTACCCAAGGTCAAAAGGGGCATAAAATATTAAATGGAAAATTCCAGAAAAAAATCTGTAGGTTTTTAAGTATAAGGAGTAGTATGATGAAATAGTGAGTCAGCCAACTTGTTTCTTCCCAGGACATGAATCCTCTCTTTTTCCACTTGATCAGTAGTTTCAGTATCACAATGCTTCGGTTCAAGCAATGTGTATTATACTTAATGATGATCCCACAAGACCTTTACTACAAGAGTAGTAATGGTGATAATTTAGCTATGCCAAACAAGAGTCATGAAAGTGCTTCCTTTAAGCAAAAATGTGAAAGTTCTCAACTTTGCTGATGTTCCTAAGATCGCCCAAAATTGAACTTTCTACCTGTGAAATTGTGAAGAGGGAAAAGTAATCCATGCCAGTTTAGCTGTCGCACCTAAAATTGAGAGAGTTATGGACACATGTACAAGTGCTTAGTTAACGTAGAAAAAACATATTTGTGTGTGTTTGTATAGAAGAAGTCAAACATAGCACATACACATTTCAGGGCTACTCATGGTTTCAGGCATCCACTAGGGATAGAAGAAATTCCCCAAGAACAAAGGGAGATTGCTCCATATATTTGTAAGTAAAGTTGTAGATCATTTATTTCAGCAGAAGTTTATTTCTGTTAGCCCTGTAAGATCTAATTAATACACTATCTAACACAGTCATAAGAATCTAACTTCCATTCATTAAATTGTCTGCAAATATAAGATCATCAAATGCTCTTTGATCTTGTTTTAAAATCTTATCATTCACTTATTAGCAAGTTAAATAAAATATTTGATGTATCTTTGTGCACATAGTTGTACTTTTGAAATTATACTTTAGTAGATGTGTTCAATGAGCATTAGCAATGTGATTCTAATGGTTGAGGGTATATGTGATCTTAATCCTGTTTGAGCAACTATTGTTTGCATTAGAAGTAAATGTGGGGTTTTTTCAAGATGGCAGACTAGAGGGCGGCTGCATTTCACGTTGCTCCAGGATGCAAGATTCAAAAGAGGAGATAGTGAGAGACTTGGGACCAACTCAAAGCCGCCGGGTGAGTCTGTCCTGTTGGGGAGGCGTCCCGGATGGGGTGGTAGCCCCGGAATGCAGGGAACTTTGTGAAGTAGAGTTGCCCGGCGAGACGCCCCTCCCCCTGCTGGAGCGGTGAACACGGACAACTGGGATCATCATAGAGGAGGTGGCTCAGCACAGCGCTTGGACTCGGAGCAACCACTGGGGCTCCGGGCGGCTGCCTGAGGAGGAGCTGCCTGGCGAGCTGTTTGAACTCAGAGCGACCGCTTCTGAACACCGGGGGGTTGCCCGGAGGAAGAGGAGAAGTGCGGCGGGTTGCTTGGTCTAGGAGTGACTGCATCAGAGCTACAGGCGTTTGCCAGAGGAGAAGCTGCATGGCGAGCTGTTTGAACTCAGAAAGACCGCTCCTGAACACCGGTGGCCTGCCTGGAGGAGGAGCGCGGTGGGTCACTTGGCCTCGGAGCCACGGCTCCTGAACACCTGGGGGGCTACCCCGAGAAGGAGGAGGAGGAACAGGGCGGGTCACTTGGATTTGGAGTGACTGCCTAGGGCTACGGGCAGTTGGCGGGAGGAGGAGATGCGAAGTGAGTTGCTTGGATTCCTAGTGACTGCATCGGAAACCGGGCGGCTGTCTGGAGGAGGAGGTGTGTGGCGGGTCTCTGGTTCTCAGAGCTATTGTACGGGGCTCCAGGTGGCGGCTCAGAGGAGGGGCTGCATAGCCAGGCGATTAGGTGCAGAGCAGCGTCCCAGGAGCTAGGTGGCTTCTTGCTGGAAGAGCCGCACAGAGACACGCCTAGAGGCGGAGCGAAGTTTCCAGGACTGTGGGCAGAGTCTCTGGGAGAGGCAGCCTAAGGAGACTCGTCTGCGAAGGGTGAGGCTCCCAGGCCCAGGAGGTAGGTCTGGGCCCCTGGGAACGTTGCAGAGGAAGACAGCCCAGCCCAGGTGGTAGTTGTAGATTCAGGGGAACCTCTAGGAGGGCAACTGACCAACGAGATCTCCCCACCGGTTGTCTTCCTTGCCGGGTGAGGTTTTCCCACAAGGACGGTAAAACCAGAGACACAGGCACAAACAGGACTTGCCTCAGCCCACAACCTAGTTCCCCTTTGGATGACCATTGGTCAACAAGTGGAGGCACCTCTGCCCACTAACAGGGAATATACGCCACCTGAGGGTCACCACCCCTAGAGAGGCAGCTTCTTCATGGAGCTCCGCATTATCAACTTCCTCCAAGACTTCAGGCTACTGAAGGATAAGAGGGGATATACTAGCAATCTTCAGGGACATTATAAGTCAATAGAGGAAATCTGCAATATCTTAATGACCCACTGATTCCTGAACAATATGAGAAAACAAGGGAAGAAAATGCCCCAAACAAATCTAGATGTTACGTCAATAAAATCCAAGGACAGCATGGCAGAAGAAATGACAGAAAGGGAGTTCAGAATGTACATAATTAAAATGATCAGGGAAGAAAACAATGAGATGAAAGAGCAAATGCAGGCATTGAATGATCGCATCAATGGACAGCTAACAGAGCAAATTTGGGAAGCAAAAGATCATTTCAATAAAGAATTAGAGATATTGAAAAAAAAAACAAACAGAAATCCTTGAAATGAAGGAAACAATAAACCAAATTAAGAACTCCATAGAAAGCATAACCAATAGGATAGAACACCTGGAAGACAGAACTTCAGATATTGAAGACAAAATATTTAACCTCGAAAACAAAGTTGAACAAACAGAGAAGATGGTAAGAAATCGTGAGCAGAATCCGCAGGAACTATGGGATATCATTAAAAGGCCAAATCTGAGAATTATTGGGATTGAGGAAGGCTTAGAGAAACAAACCAAAGGAATGAACAATCTATTCAATGAAATAATATCAGAAAATTTCCCAAATCTGAAGAATGAAATGGAAAATCAAGTCCAAGAGGCTTATAGGACTCCAAATACACAAAATTACAACAGACCCACACCAAGGCACATTATAATGAAAATACCTAACATACAAAATAAAGACAGAATTTTAAAGGCAGCAAGAGAAAAGAACCAAATTATATTCAGGGGGAAACCAATACGGATATCAGCAGATTTTTCAATCCAGACACTAAAAGCTAGAAGGGCCTGGAACAACATTTTTCAAGCTCTGAAAGAAAATGGATGCCAACCAAGAATCTTATACCCAGCAAAACTTACCTTCAAATTTGACGATGAAATAAAATCATTCCATGATAAACAAAAGCTAAAAGAATTTACAAAAGAAAGCCAGCATTACAGAACATTCTCAGCAAAATATTCCATGAGGAAGAGATAAAAAACAAAGAAGCAAATCAGCAAAGGGAGGAATTATCCTAAAGGAACTGTCAAATAAAGGAGGAACCAAAATGTGTCAAAAAATAAATAAATAAATAAATAAAATTTTAAATATGAACCAAATGACCGGGAATACAAATCATATCTCAATAATAACCCTGAATGTTAATGGCCTGAATTCATCAATCAAAAGACATAGACTGGCAGATTGGATTAAAAAGAAAGATCCAACAATATGTTGCCTGCAAGAGACTCACCTCATAGAAAGAGATATCCATAGACTAAAGGTGAAAGGATGGGGAAAAACATACCATGCACATGGACTCAGCAAAAAAGCTGGAGTATCCATCCTCATTTCAGATAATGTGGACTTCAAGCCAATGTTAGTCAGAAGGGATAAAGAAGGACATTTCATACTGCTTAAGGGAAGCATAAATCAGCAAGATATAACAATCATAAACATCTATGCCCCAAACAGTGGCTCATCCATGTATGTTAAACAAATCCTTCTCAATTTTAGAAACCAAATAGACCACAACACAATAATACTAGGTGATTTTAACATGCCTCTCTCACCACTGGACACATCTTCCAAACAAAAATTGAACTAAGAAACCATAGATCTCAATAACACAATCAATAATTTAGACTTAACAGACATTTATAGAATATACCATCCAACCAAGAGCGAATACACTTTCTTCTCAGCAGCACATGGATCCTTCTCGAAAATAGACCATTATTGTGCCACAAAGCTAATGTCAGCAAATACAAGAAGATAGAGACACTACCCTGTATTCTATCAGATCATAATGGATTGAAGTTAGAAATAAATGAAAGAGTAAAAACAGAAACTACTCCAACACCTGGAGATTAAACAATATGATATTATATGATGAATGGATAACACAAGATATTCGGAAGGAAATTAAAAAATCTTAGAGGTAAATGAGAACAAAGAAACATCATATCAAAATCTCTGGGACACTATGAAAGCAGTACTTAGAGGAAAATTTATTTCATGGAGCGCATTTAATAAAAGAAGTAAAACTCAACAAATAAACAAACTAACACTACAGCTCAAAGCCCAAGAAAAAGAAGAACAAACCAACACCAAAAGTAGTAGAAGACAGGAAATAGCTAAACTCAGAGCTGAAATCAACGAAATTGAAACAAAAGAAACAATACAAAAAATTGACAAAATAAATAGTTGGTTCTTCGAAAAAATAAATAAAATTGATAAACCTTTAGCCACACTAACAAAGAGAAGACGAGAGAAAACCCAAATCACTAAAATTCGGAATAAACAAAGAAATATCACAACAGACACGACTGAACTACAAAACATAATTAGAATCTATTTTGAAAATCTATACTCCAACAAAATAGAAAATTTCGAAGACATCTACTGTTTTCTAGAGACATATGAATTGCCTAAACTGAAAGAGGAGGACATACACAATTTAAATAGATCAATTTCAAGTAATGAAATAGAAGAAGTCATCAAAAGCCTACCAACAAAGAAAAGTCCAGGACCAAATGGGTTCTCAGTCGAGTTCTACAAAACCTTTAAAGAAGAGCTCATTCCAATACTTCTCAAAGTATTCCATAAAATAGAAGAGGAGGGAACCCTCCAAAACTCATTCTATGAAGCCAATATTACCCTGATACCTAAACCAGACAGAGACACATCAAGGAAAGAAAATTTCAGACCAATATTCTTAATGAACATCGACGCAAAAATTCTCAACAAAATTTTAGCAAATTGCATACAAAAACATATTAAAAAGATAGTGCACCATGATCAAGTGGGTTTCATCCCAGGGATGCAAGGTTGGTTCAACATCTAGCAATCAATAAATGTAATTCACCATATCAAAAGACTTAAAGTCAAGAATCACATGATTATTTCAATAGATGCAGAGAAAGCATTTGATCATATACAGAACCCCTTCATGCTCAAAACACTAGAAAAAATAGGGATAGTGGGAACATTCCTTAACATTGTAAAGGCCATCTATGCTAAACCCATGGCTAATATCATTCTAAATGGTGAAAAACTGAAAGCATTCCCCCTAAAAACTGGAACAAGGCAGGGATGCTCTCTTTCACCACTTCTTTTCAATATCATCCTTGAAACTCTAGCCAGAGCAATTAGACAGACCAAAGAAATTAAAGGGATACGAATAGGAAAAGAAGAACTCAAACTATCCCTATTTCCTGATGATATGATTGTATACTTAGAGGAACCAGGATATTCCACCAGAAGACTTTTAGATCTCATTAGTGAATTCAGTAAAGTAGCGGGATATAAGATCAATGCACATAAATTTAAGGCATTTTTATACATAAGCGATGAATCTTCAGAAAGAGAAATTAGGAAAACTACCCCATTCACAATAGCTTCGAAAAAAATAAAATACTTGGGAATCAATCTCACAAAAGAGGTGAAAGACCTCTACAACGAGAACTACAGAACACTAAAGAAAGAAATTCAAGAAAACCTTAGAAGATGGAAAGATCTCCCATGTTCTTGGATAGGAAGAATTAATATTGTCAAAATGGCCATACTACCAAAAGTGCTATACAGATTCAATGCAATTCCAATTAAAATCCCAATGATGTACCTTACAGAAATAGAGCAAGCAATTATGAAATTCATCTGGAAGAATAAAAAACCAAGAATAACTAAAGGAATCCTTGGCAGAAAGAGTGAAGCAGGGGGTATCGCAATACCAGATCTTCAATTCTACTACAAAGCAATAGTAACAAAAACGGCATGGTATTGGTACCAAAATAGAAAGGTGGATCAATGGTACAGAATAGAGGACACAGACACACACCCAAATAAATACAATTTTCTCATACTAGACAAAGGGGCCAAAAATATGCAATGGAGAAAAGATAGCCTCTTCAACAAATGGTGCTGGGAGAATTGGAAATCCACATGCAACAGAATGAAACTAAACCCATATCTCTCACCATGCACGAAACTAAACTCAAAATGGATTAAGGATCTCGGAATCAGACCAGAGACCTTGCATCTTATAGAAGAAAAAGTAGGTCCAGAGCTTCAACATGTCGGCTTAGGACCAGACTTCCTCAACAGGACTCCCATAGCACAAGAAATAAAAGCAAGAATCAATAACTGGGATAGATTCAAACTAAAAAGCTTTCTCTCAGCAAAGGAAACTATCAGCAATGTGAAGAAAGAGCCTACAGAGTGGGAGAAAATCTTTGCCAATCATACTTCAGATAGAGCACTAATCTCCAGAAACTATAAAGAACTCAAAAAACTCTACACCAAGAATGCAAATAATCCAATTGACAAATGGGCTAAGGAAATGAATAGACACTTCACAGAAGAAGATCTACAAGCAATCAACAAACATATGGAAAAATGTTCAACATCTCTAGTAATAAGAGAAATGCAAATCAAAACCACCCTAAGATTCCATCTCACCCCAATTAGAATGGCGATTATCAAGAAGACAAGCAACAACAGGTTTTGGCGAGGATGTGGGGAGAAAGGTACACTCACACATTGCTGGTGGGGCTGCAAATTAGTGCAGCCACTCTGGAAAGCAGTGTGGAGACTCCTTAGAAAACTTGGAATGGAACCACCATTTGACCCAGCTATCCCACTCCTTGGCCTATACCCAAAGGACTTAAAATCAGCATATTACAGAGATACAGCCACATCAATGTTCATAGCTGCTCAGTTCACAACAGCACGATTGTGGAACCAACCTAGATGTCCTTCAATTGATGAATGGATAAAGAAAATGTGGTATATATATATACAATGGAATATTACTCAGCCATAAAGAATGATAAAATTATGGCATTTGCAGGCAAATGGATGAAATTGGAGAATATCATGCTAAGAGAGATAAGCCAATCTCAAAAAACCAAAGGACGAATGATATCGCTAATAAGTGGATGATTACACATAATGGGGGGTAGGAGGGGTTAGTGTTAGGGTTAGGTAGGGGGGGCAAGAATGGAGTAAGGAAGGACTGTATAGAGGGAAAAGGGGTGGGAGGGGTGGGGGGGAAGGGGAAAAATAACAGAATGAATCAAACAACATTACCCTATGTAAATTTAAGATTACACAAATGGTATGCCTTTACGCCATGTACAAACAGAGAAACAACATGTATCCCATTTGTTTACAATAAAAAAAAAAAGATAAAAGGGACTGGGATAGAGTTGAGTGTTAGGGTGCTCTTGGGTTCAATCCCCAGTCCAAAAAAAAAAAAAAAAAGAAGTATATGTGAAAATCATTTTTCTTAAGTTGGTAGTATATGAACATTAAATCTATTTTAAATATATACCTGTGAAAAATTCCACGATTATAGTGGAAATAAAAAGATTAAGTCTACAAAATTTGAATAGAAATGTGTCTCAATGCTTCTAAATTCTGCTTTCCTTTTTCTTGTCTACTAGTTTAGCTTCAAATAGATGGAGGTAGCATTCTTTGATGATGCATCTCTCTTATGAGTACCAAACAAAAGAAGGAAGGAAATAATGCTCCTTTGGATTTATAAATTTAAAGTAAATAGAAAATATTAAATAAATTTATACATATGGAAAACAGAAAAACAATATCACTGAATAAAAACATTCTATTTAGTATTTTGATATTTTCATGAGACATCTTATAAAACTTCATTTTCTATGTACCTCTTTTCTTGGTGATTGTGCTTGTTGGTACTATCATAATGGTATTTAAGAAAGCTAATTCTCTCTGTGTGTATGTGTATGTGTAGGTGTGTTAGTCAGTTTCACAGTACTGTGACCATGATACCTGACCAGAACAACTTAGAGGAGGAAAAGTTCACTTTGGCATCAGGGTTTCAGAGGTATCTGTTCTCGTTTGACCGCCTCCGTTGCTCTGGGCCTGAGGTGCAACAGAACATCATGGCAGAAGGATGTAGCAGAGGAAAACTGCTCAGGACAGGACAGCCAGAAAGCAGAGAGAGTAAGCAAGTTGCCTGGGACAAAATACAAATCCCAGTTTCTCATCTAGTGACCTAATTACTCTAACCACATTCTACCTGCCTACAATAACCACCCAGTTAGTCTATTCACATTAATAATTCATCATATGGATTAATCCACTGATAAGGTGAGAGATCTCATAATTTAATCACTTCATCCCTGAAAATTCCTGCTCTAACACAGATTCCAAGCTACATTTTCAAACTACAACACTCTCCCAAACTCTTTTTTTTTTCTTTCTCAGCAACACAATCACCTCCATGTGCTATACACATGCAAACTCACATTCACAAACATGCCCACCTACTGAACTTTCATGCATTAGGAAGGATGTCAGAAAAAAGGCAAGACCAATTTTCAAACTGCTTATTTCATTTTACGATTCCAAGAATGACTGCTTATAAAAGGTAATTACATATATGTCAAAGGATGTACTTATAAATGACATCTTTTAACTTTAAAAATAATTATAATATTTCAATAATAAACAAAAGCTGCAGGAAAAAGTGAAAATAAGGACAATAAATCTTAACAGTATAGACTGTTTTGCTCCAAGAGCAACATATAATACAAAGTATATTCCTTAAGAATTGATTTTAATCAAATGGTTGGTGAAAAATTCATATCCATGAAAAATGATGTTTAGAGATATAAACAATGGTGTGCTACCGTCAGAATTTCCCAGCTTGTCTGTAAACAATTTTGTGCTACAATCAGATTTTACTAGCTTGTAGCAGCTGAATGCACATAACTGTAGTCATCTTTGTTGACGCTTTATTGACATGTTGATCACCTGAAGTTATCCCTGGTGAGAATATTTACAATAAAAATTTGCAAACACCATCAATTAACTTTTTTGAGAGGAGGTGTTTGTGTCTTTGGAGAAAAGTTTATTAAAAATTAGCCAGCACATCATTTGGGTATGGACTAAACTGCAAATTTTGCCACACATTCATCAATTGTGTTTTGTTCCTTCCTGTTTCAGTGAAAAAATGTTTTTTTTCTTTTATCTTTTTCATTAATAATTTTAATTTTTTAATATTCTTAATTTTCTTTTATTAATATATGTTCATATTCATTAAGTATATCCTTTTGAGGATATGGAAGTGTGATTACTTTAAAAATGTGATTAATGTTAAGCACTTTTGTTTGATTTTATCACCTGAGAGAAATAATGAGTCTCAATTTTAAAATGTATTTTATTGTTTGAATATGCAAGTTTGAAATTAGAGGATCTTTTTTTATAAAAAGGACTGTGTTGAAATTCTCTAGTCAGAGTACATCATCTTTCTCTGAATTTTTTAAAATGTCCAAATTTATATACTTGATCAATTTTTCCATTCCAGATGCCTACAAGAAAGATGGAAAAGAATGAAATTAAACCCATTAATAGACTTCATGGTGATTGAGATGCCTACTCTAAATCACAAACACACACAGAGAAAGATGTGAATTAATAAGGATGAAGGTCTCACACATTAATGTTTCCTCCCTGGGGATATATTCCCTCATCATATGGTCTCAGAACCTCCTGTCCTTATGTCACTTTTGAGTTTGGCAGCATCTGTGCTGTGTTGTTTCCTGTGACTGAAAAAGCTACATAATTTGGTGTCACATCCACCATTGTCCCCTGGAGTGAAGCTTGACATGAGGCAATAATTTAGTCCAACTACAAGAACATATCTAATCATATTTACTTCTAGGATGTATATAAACTTTTGGGGGCAGCAATTTGCATTTCTGAATCAAGAAAATTAAAAAAGAAAAGCTGTCCATTCCCTGTTGCCATTTACATTGTTGTTCACAAAGTAGGAGTCCTGTTCAAAGAACACATTTTGTAAACTAGATATCTTTCTAGATGAATCAAAATCAGTCTGTATTCATTACTATGCAAATTTGTGCCAATTCTCACAGTGAAGACAAAAAGAGGGAATAATTTATTTTTGCACTTGGCTGATTTACATTCTTTCTACAACATGCAGTTCATAGTTTTACTATATGAAGCTTTTAAAATAATTCAGTTCTACTGGATTCTGATAGACCTATTCACTGGGGACACAATTTCACTATAAATAAAGTCAGTCCTCATTTTGGTGGATTTCGTATTTTAAATTCAGCTACTTCCTAAAATTTATTTGCAACTCCAAAATCCATACTTTATGGAACTTTTATGTTCATTCACAGATCTGAGGAGAAATGAAGATTTTTAAGCTTCCTGTCATACCTGCTTCCACCTGAGTTCAAAGTTACAAACCACCTTATTTTCAGTTCTCATAAAATAAATGAATGAATTTTTCATGGTTTATTTAGTGCAACACTTTTTTGTGTGTGTGTGCTTTTTTGTTGGTGGTTTTACTGCCTAAGATGGAAATCAAGCACAGTACTAAAGCTAGTCTCCTGGACACAGAGGATCTGATTGTGCCTGTGGAGAAAGTGCATGTGCTAAGCTCCACTCAGCATGAGCTGTAGTGCTACTGGCCATGAGTTCAATGTTAATGAATCAACAATAGACATATTAATTAGGTGTCTTCAAACTGAAACACATGAAAACAAGGTTATATAATGATAAGTTGCCTCAGTGTTGTGACCAGAGGCTCACAGATACAGAACCTTATATTTTCCAAATGCAGTGATTCAGTGTTCACCAGTTCACGCTGTGCAGTTGCTTTATAGAACATAGCCACTCTGAATTATGAGAATAAATCATCTCTTGGAATAATGTAGCAAGATAGAGCATCATTCCTAAGAGAGATTTTGTGAAGAATTATTTATTTTACACAAATTTTTAATGTTATTAAATGATGTTCTACAATTAAACAATTATATATATTCATAATAAAAATAGCAAGTGACAATAATATATATATTTTAAAGATGCCTTAATACCACCAATTGATAGCTATGTTTTGGAAACTGCATTCCTAAAGGTCATTTTCATTTAAAGTTCTGGCTTTTGAAAAGGAATGTTAGTTCTGTAGATCCTAGCTGATATAGACAGCAAACTACTAGAAATACTTGACTAAGTTAAAACTCTTATGCATGTAGGAGAAATGTAAAAGAAATAAAATGTTAACTTAGTCACACAGTCTAACCCTTCTGGTCTATATATCTAAATATTCACAAGTGTATATACACATATTTACATTTTTATTTATATTATATTTTATGTGTATTTTATTTATATTATATTATATTTATATTATATTATATTACTATATTTATATTACATTTTATGTGTATTTATACACATTTTATATGTATTTATACACATAAAATCTCACTTTGAATAATATTCCATTGTGTATATATACCACAGTTTCTTAATCCTTTCATCTGTTGAAGGGCATCTAAGTTGGTTCCACAATCTAGCTATTGTGAATTGAGCTGCTATAAACATTGATGTGGCTGCTTTACTGTAGTATACTAATTATAAGTCTTTTGGGTATAAACCAAGGAGTGGGATAACTGAGTCAAAAGGTGGGTCTATTCCAAGTTTCTGAGGAATCTTCATACTTCTTTCCAGAGTGGCTGTACCAATTTGCAACTCCACCAACAAGGTACAAGTGTGCCTTTTTCCCCACATCCACGCCAACATCTATATGGAATTGGAGAACATCATGCTAAGTGAAATAAGTCAATCCCAAAAAAACAACGACCAAATGTTTTCTCTGATAAGTGAATATTGATATATAATGGGAGTGGGGGCGGGAGTGAGAGAAGAATGGAGGAACTTTAGATTATATAGAGGGAAATGAGAGGGAGGAGGGGATGAGGTATAAAAAATGGTGGAATGAGACAGACATCATTACCCTATGTACATGTATGATTACACAACCATAGAAATGGAAAGATGAACCCCATTTGTGTACAATGAATCAAAATGCAGTTTGTAAAAATTTTAAAAATTTAAAAAATAAAAAGTGAGATTGCCAAATAATGGATGTAAATTATCTTTCAATAACAACAACAAAAAAAAAGAACTCACTTTGTACAATAACTTCCATGATAAATAAATACTAGTCTTTCAATTATACATATAAAGCTACTGGATACTAAGTAATTTAATCAATAAGCCTAAAGTGACACAAGTGGTCAAATAGAGAGCCCAAATTCAAAAGTGGGTAGTCTTGACATAAAATAAAGACATAAAACACTCTAGTATGTATATGTATAAGTATGATATAATACACACACACACATATATACATATATATGATATTACTCCTATATTCGGTAATTATGAAACAGAGAGCTGATACAAATATGATCTATGTGAACTGTCCTGAGTTTAGAGTAATTCAAAATAAACCTTACCACTTAGTTTTTTGAGGGAATAAAGATTCTTTAAGTTGTTAGAATGGCTAAATATATTTAAGTCCACTTAAAGAAACAAAATGTAATCAATACCAGAAAAGGACTTATTGTGAATTTGCTCCCAGTTATGGGCATCTCTGTTTTCAGGAAAACTGATGACAAAATGTGCCTTTTGAGATTAAAATTACCACAAACAACAGCAGTACAGCTGCAATAGATGTTCATCACCATTTCCTATAAAATTCTCAGATTAATTAGATTATGGTGATTTTAAAATTTTATTATGCTCTACGTGTCTATTTTATAAGTGATAATTATCCCCATTTTTCTTGTTCCTAGTGAATGTGTGATTTCTCCCTCTTTGTGTTTAAAAGAGGATTTCCACATACCCCCAACCCCACTAGGAATCTTTCCAATATTTCAAAGAAATAGGTTTCTGACAGTCTCTTTTGTCAATCCAAAGGGAACTTCAGTTCAAATATTACTGTTTTTTTTTTTTTTTTTTTCAGTAAAAATCCTTCTGAGAAGACCAAGGTAGATGATCAAATTCTATTCTTCCTAAGGGCATCACGGTGCAAGGAATGTATTTGTTTTCTGGGTTTGTGACAACTCTGTAGCAAGCTCTGTAACAGAGTAGCAAACTCTGTTATAAATACAGATTGCACCATAGGCATTAGTGACACTCTGTCACATCACATCACACAGTTCCCACTGAATAATTTTAGGGTGTCTGCTTCTCAATCTTTCTGCGTCTGTTTTTATAAGCTGAAGGCAATCAGCTTTGTTACACTGAACCAAAATTCACAGCAAAACATGAATTCTTCCCACCCTATACACATACCTATCTCTGTTTAGTCATAGGTTTCTAAAGTGGCATAAAGAACACAGATTTCTTTCACCTTCAGAGAAAAAATACTGTCTTGATTCTTTTTTTCCCTATTTATTCCGTCCCCTATAGTAGGGAAATGTCTCAAAACACTAACCAATTTACTACCTTCTCTAAACTTTTATGGAGAATTAGGCACAGCTGAAATCAATGGAAATTCTCTCCTGCAGGGTTTCTCAGGGTTTGATTCTCCACAGACAGAATTTGCCAGGAAATCTCAATTATGGTTTGGGCTCTGCTGGAGGGTGTGATTCCCTGCTGGGAGAATCTCATGCAAAAGGGCTGAAGAGGCTCCCAGCTGGATTGGTTCTGGAGTAACTCAGAGGATAAATATATGTCATGGTCTCAAGAGTCCCTGTCCAGATACATAGAGAGGGATTTAACAGTCACTGCCATCTTAATTAGAAACAGGTGTGCCAAACCTTTCACCAACAGCTTGATTTCTGCACTTCTGTACATTTCATGGTTATGTCAAAGATCCAACATGCAGGTAGGTCTGTGACAGTAATGGAAGGGAGGATGAACTTGGGGTGAGGGAGGAGGCAATGGTTTCCAGGAATAAAGTCTATGATCAAAACTCCATATAAGATGGAGTCTCCTTGTGAGTTCATGCAACTTATTAATTTACAAGAGATAAATAATTTAAGCAAAATTATTCTGAATAATAACAATAATAATAAATGTTTTTACTCGTTCTCAAACACTAACAAAGAAATGATTATAGAAGAGTGGTTAAGCACATAGATACTGGAATCAAGTGGTTTTCCTTCAAATCCAGGCCTTCTATGTACAAACTATCTTGGCAATGATAACTCATGGGTTTCTTGTGAGATTTTTTTTAAATGTTCCTTAAAATATGTGTGATATGCATTACCTATTTTTGTTGTTTTATTAACTTCGTCACTGATATTAATGACATCAGCCAGCATGTGGTCTGTGTTTACTTTTTCTTAGAAATATTTATTTTCATTAGAAATCTAAACTAGCATAATTCCTAATTCTCCTATTTCTCTGACTATTTTATAATGTCTTTTACTGTTCCTTCTTATTTTGGTGTGGTACCTCTGACATTAAATCCTCTAGGGCCTCTAAATGTTTGCTGTGCCTCAGGGATCATCCTTTGCATCTTTTTGGTGTCTTACTCATTTGGTGATATCAGACAGAATTCAATAACATGTCCCAAATAGCACAATTAGTTGAGGGATCAGAATTTGAATGGAAGTCACCTAATCCAGAGTCTGTGTGCTTAACCACTCTTTGATATGATTATTGTCAGTGAGAACAAGTAAAAGTATTTGATCTATGTGTGAGAGATGTCAGCATGTTGAGGGAGTTGATGTGCTGACAACCCTCAAATATAGACCACCAGCCAGACCTACTTCCTAAACTGTGGGGTAATTGCTTATATTCAATTCCTACAGACTTGAGTCTGTGGGCGGCAGGAACAGAAATAGGTTTCGTCAGACCTAAATGTATACAATTAGAGGAACTTTAAAAGAAACAAAATCATAACTACAAAACCAGGCCTAACAGTGGCTTTTTTTCCACATGAGCTGTAAGGTCACACCAGTTTCTTGAGAGGTACTTACAGGCATTCCTTTTGGGAATCTGACTTTCCCTCTTTCTTCACGTAGAACACTCTGCAACCCCCCAAACCTCCAGCATTCACTAAAGCTGTACTACTGAGGTGTTGAGCCTTATTCTTCAAAAACTAAACATTAATCTGTCTCAGCAGCATTGAAATTTGGTTTGATTATAATGCATTTCCCTCTTCCTGCTCTTCAGAGAAATTGGAACCCTAAAATATACATATGGGTGTGTATGTGTTATTGAAATTCCCTTGAAGCCAACATTTTGTATATGAACGTTTTATTTTTTCCAGCTTTTGTGGGTAAGGAAAAGCAGTAGTCACAATGGGGATTATTTTTGATCTGACTTTAAATCATTGGACCAGAGATTCATGTACCTAACTGTTCTTCAGCTTCCTGGTGAAGAGAGGAAGCCAATTTGGCCATGGGAGAAAAGCTGCTGTAGATATCTAAGAACTAGGCCCAGAAAAAAGGAAAAAAACATCTAAAAATGAACCTGGTGTAATTAGGACAACAGAAGGATTTCAGACATTTGTTGGATGTGAGTCTATGTAATTGCTTTTGTTTTTTACTTTCCAATCACAACCATTAAGAAATGATACCAGAAATGAAATGTTGGTGAAAAAAAATCTAGTAGCCAAGTAAAGTTTTTCATATCTCAACAATGCAAAGGAGGATCAGGATTATTCCATTTGCTTTGGTGTAAGGTGAAGGAACAAGAAAACTCACAGTATGGCAAGGACCAGTCATAACAAAAAAACTCCCATTCTCCATTCTTCACCCCCCCACACACACACCACAATACTCAGAATTTAACCCAGGGCTCTTTACCATTGATGCACATCCCCAGTTCTTTTTATTTTTGAGACAGGTTCTTCCTAAGTTGCTGAGGCTGACCTTGAATTTGCAATCCTCCTGCCTCAGCTTCCTGAGTCATTGAAACCACAGGCATGTACCACCATACCTGGCATGACCCCCACTAGTAACAGAAATCTTTAAGAAGCTGAGAGACAGACAAATTCAAAGGTGTTTGAAAATAAGAGATAATTTAGCAGTGGAATACAAAGACCACATAAACATGAGGAGCACTCAGGAGGTTACCATTGTGGATAGATGACAGATCCCACAAAATACCTTTGTAATTTCACTAGAATTTACTTAAAATGAAATAAATAATTAAATCCCTTAGAAACATGTGGGAGCAGATGTTCTAAGATGACTTACATGATAGTCAAAAATAAGAAAAATATCATGATGTCATAAAATAATAAATTTTATGTTCCTCCTACAGAAGAGAAGTTCTTCACTAGAGCAATTTTGTCGTTCTAGAGAACATTAATGTCTAGAGTCATTTTTGACAGCCGTGACGGGGATGGGTAGTGGTGTTAGTATCTATATGTGGAGATCAGAGATGCTATTAAACTTCCTACAACATGAAAGACTTCGCAATATGTGCCACCTGACTTCGTTGGGGTTATAGTGGCAAAACAATATTTCTGGGCGTATCTGTGAGGTGTTTCTGGTAGAGATGAACATTTGATTCATCAGACCAGCCAACGCATATCTCCCCTCACCTACTGTGGGTGAGTACCATTTGATCCTTTGAGGGCATTTGCAGAACAAAAAAGCAGGGAGGGGGAGGTGACTGCCTTGTCTCTCTGTTCTGGAACTGGGACATCCATCATCACCTGTTCTCAGACATTGCATTGCAGCACCTGTTCCCAGGACTTAATCACCTGTTTCCCCCTCCCACTCCTTGGGGCTCAGATTGAGAGTCACATCACTGACTTGCCTAGTTCTCCAGCTTGCAGATGGTATTTTGTGGGACTTTTCAGCCTCCATTATCAGATGAACCAATTCCCATAATAAATCTCCAAGTATTTATCAATTTATACCTTTGTTTCCCTTTATATGGAGCACCGTAGCTAATGTCCTATTTGTTTAGCACAAAATGTCAATAGAGTCAAGGTTGAGAAACCCTGTACAATAAAGTCACCAGTAATTTAAATATTAGGAACTCGAATGACTCAGAAATACAAGTATTTAGTGTATACAGTTCTGAACAGTTCCAATTTTATTAACTAGATGATGAGCGAGGATTTTCAGTTTGATTTGAGACATCAAGTTATTATCCAAATTTTCCAGATGATAGATTCTCCTAATTGTTCCTTGTAAAAATAGAATTATTTTTAAGTGTAAAAGAAATCCCTCTCTAATCCCTCCTTTGTCGATCTTCTCATCATACAAATTCTGGAGTCCTTTTTATACATAACTTGAATCCAAGCCTCCAGTTGTGCTTCTCTTTTAATGAGCAAATATCTATTGGCAATTCTGTATACATATCAAACCACAGAGAGAAACTTCAGGCATCATTATTTTTGTTCAGGATAGAACTTAGTTACATTTTTCCATTTTTATGTTTGTATCTTCTACATACATTTTCATAAGCTGTATTTTTTCTTTCTGTGTTAAGACATGTTGCTCAAGTCAAGGTTGTAAAAAACAGGTATTACATTTATATCATTGACATCTAAAATACTAAATAAAGGAACTAGTGACAATTGCAATTTGGCAATAGCTCATATGAGTTATTTTGTAGAAGAAAATAATGAATTATATTGTTAAAAACATATACCCTCCAAAATGCTTGAAATGTAAACTTAGTGATTCTAAATACCCACGTAAGTTCTTTCAAATAAAACTGTAGTTGGTAGTGCTTCTGAAAATTATCTTTTTTGGTTCTAATTAGTTATACATGACAGCAGAATGCATTTTGACAGTTGTACACAAATGGAGCACAATTTCTCATTCCTCTGGCTATACACAATGCAGAATCACAATTGGCTAAGGAACTGAACAGACACTTCACAGAAGAAGAAATACAATAGATCAACAATATGTGAAAAATGTTTAACATCTCTAGCAATGAAAGAAATGCAAATCAAAACTGATCTACAATTTCATCTCGCTCCAGTCAGAATCAAAATTATCATGAATATAAGCAACAATAAGTGTTGGTGAGGATGTGGGAGAAAGAGTACACTCATACATTGCTGATGGGATTGTAAATTGGTGCAGTCACTCTGGAAAACAGTATGGAGATTCCTCAGAAAACTTAGAATGGAACTCCAATTTGACCCAGCTATCCCACTCCTTGTTTTTATACCTAAAGGACTTAAAAGCAGCATATTACAGTAATGCAGTCACATCAACGTTTATAGCAGTTCAATTCACAGTGTCTGAATTATGGAACCAACTTGGATGCCTTTCAACAGATGAATGGATAAAGAAAATGTGGTACATATACACAATGGAATATTCCCAGCCTTAAAGAAGAATAAAATTTATGGCATTTCCCTGTAAATGGATGAACTGGAGAATACCATGCTAAGCACAATAAGTCAATCCCAAAAAACCAATGTCAAAATGGTTTGATATGCAGATACTGCCTCCATAATGGGAGGGTACAAGGAAGAATGGAAGAACTTTAGATTGGGCAGAGGAGTGAGGGAAGGGGATGTGGGATGGGAAGGATGGTGGGATAATACATATTTCCTATGTATATGAAAATTTTCTTTTAAAATAAGTCATTATGTCATAAACTGGTAAGTTTGTGATCTCTGATCCAATTTTCTTAACCTGCACATATTGATGTCATTACATTTGTCTTGAGGCTTGAAATTATATTTAAGAATGAAAATCCCATATATAAGTCCAGCGTGAAAACTGTTTTTCAGGCAAAGTTATTGGCTTTTATTTGAACAGATGTTATGTTTTTCTTGCCACCTTTGCCTCCAGATTTCTGCAAGTCCCTACACCATTTCCAGCACCTTCCATGTAATTATAAGCATATTCATTTTTAAAGTACATTCTTCAAATAAAAATTGCTTTTGAATGTTAAGGACCAAAATAAGTGATCTTACTAAAACAACAATATTTCAATGTTTTAAGTAATTCTTGATGAAAACATCTTTAATCTTTTGGGCAAAGATTCCACTTTTCAAATTTACAACTGACATCTCTTCAGGAATTTTAATTTGAAATAAAAACACTGTATTGATAGCAGCTCTACACAGAGGTCCTGCTTATGCAACTTAACATAAAGAGTACTACCACACAAATTGATAATACATTTTTAAGAGAAAATATAGGCAAAAAACTCAATAAATATAATGAAAATTGACATTTTTCTAAGCTTTCACATTTTTATTTTCCAATGGTTAGATTTTTAGCAGCAAAAAATAAATTGAGAATCATTGTGCAATGTGGACAATATCTTCGCATTTCTTCCTTTTACTTTTCTCACTATTCTAAACATTCAGCAATTCCATTTTTCCTCAATAAAATATAAGCACATTTTGGAAAATATTGATGATCTTTGTATAATTGAAAAAATAATAGAGTTCAATCATTGAACTACAAAAACGAAATCGAGAAAGCAGCAACTAATAATTTATCAGTGCTAATGTATGTCTGATATTTTGCAAACTACATGAACACACATAAAAAGTGAAAGCTTTGGAACTATTCCATTGTCCCCAGGCTCAGATATAGTGGTCTGGGATCAGAGAGATAAAGTAATGTTTATAATCAAAAAAGTTATTAAAATTCTTATAAAGATTTTATCCAAAGTTTTCTGATCCCAAAATCTGACAATTTCTGCCTCACTAGACTATAACATTGTATTTAGTAATTAGAAAATAGTATTACTATTTATACTAATTACAGTAGCTAATCTCAAATACCGAAAATTGTAGCAGTAGTAGTGGCCTATAGCAGAGAAAAGGAGGAACAGATATAGCTAAGAAATATTATTTATTATGCTCTAAGGATTTTGGAAGGATTCTTATAATTTTCAAAATACTGACATGATATTGATAATATTATTTTGCATATTGTAATAATTGAAAACATTAAGCAATGTTAGATTAGTGATTCAACATAAATCAATAAATGATATAGTTCAAATTACAGGAATCCAATTTTCAGAAACCCTGTTGTTAACCACTTGATTAACTTCATGATATCATGACTAAAATATTTATAATAAAAAACAAAATAGTCCCTCTGATAAAGAATAAGAGAAAAAATGAAATGGACTTGATTTTAATTGAGCATAAGGTAGACAAAAATGATACACAACATGAATATAATAACAGCTATATTCAAATTTGTTGTGAGAAAAGACAGTGTTTAACACCAAATGTTATTATTTTTCCTGTGTTGTAGAATTATTACTATTGTTCATCCTATTATTATTGCTATTATTTGCTTTTCACTTTTTATTATTTTCTAAACTTTTATCAATGACAATGTATAACTTTATCATTTTCCTCAGATGCTAAACAGAAATTGTAAAAACTCTTTAAAGATTAAGAAGCTGAAAGAGAAAATATTTAATGATTTCTACATATCATTATTTTAGCATCACAATAAAGTTGGGATTAAAAATTGGGAAAAAAATTTTAACTTCTGTGCTTAAAACAAGGAAACATAAAATGCAGAACTGAAAGATTCAGGTAAGCTTTGAGGAGTAACTATATGAATGCTTAAAAACTGAATAGAGGCTATTATAATGGGGTAGTTTCCTAATTTTTATTTCAGAGGATCATCACTTATGAATAAAAATGCATTAGACATATGAGTGCTGATTTTATATCCTCCTACTTTACTGAATTCATTTATGAGTTCTAGGAGTTTTCTGGTGGAATTTTTTGGCTCCTCTAAATGTAGAATCATGTCATCAGCAATAGGAATAGTTTGATCATTTTTTCTTATTTGTATTCCTTTAATTTCTTTGATTTGCTTGCTTGCTCTGGCTAGTGTTTTAAGGATGATGTTGAATAGAAGTGGTGGAAAAGGACATCCCTGCCTTGTTCTAGTTTTTAGGTGGAATGCTTTCAGTTTTTCTCCATTTAGACTGATGTTGGCCACGGGTTTAGCATAGATAGCCTTTACAATGTTGAAGTATGTTCCTACTATCCCTATTTTTTTAGTGTTTTGAGCATGAAGGGGTACTGTATTTTATCAATGCTTTTTCTGCATCTATTGAAATAATCATATGATTCTTAATTTTAAGTCTGTTGATGTGGTGAATTACATTTATTGATTTCCAGATGTTGAACCAACCTTGCATCCCTGGGATGAAACCCACTTGATCGTGGTTCATTATCTTTTTAATATGATTTTGTATGCAATTTGCCAAAATTTTCTTAAGAATTTTTGCATCTATGTTCATTAAGGAGATTTGTCTGAAGTTTTCTTTCTTGATGTATCTTTGTCTATTTTGGTATCAGGGTGATATTAGCTTCATAGAATGAGTTTGGAAGGGTTCTCCCCTTTTTCTGTTTCATGGAATACTTTGAGGAGTATTGGAATGAGTTCTTCTTTGAAGGTCTTGTAGAACTCAGCTGAGAATCCATTTGATCCCAGACATTTCTTGGTGGTAGGTTTTTGATGACTTCTATTTCATTGCTTGAAATTGATCATTTAAATTGTGTATATCCTCCAGATTCAGTTTGGGTGGATCATATGTCTCTAAAAATCTATTAGGAAACTACCCCTTCACAATAGCCTCAAAAAAAAAATTAATAAAGTACTTGGGAATCAATCTAACAAAAGAGGTGAAAGTCTCTACAATGAGAACTACAGAACACTAAAGAAAGAAATTAAAGAACACCTTAGAAGATGGAAAGAAATATGGGAATATTCCTGGATAGGCAGAATTAATATTGTCAAAATGGCCATACCACCAAAAGCACTATACAAATTCAATGCAATTCCAATTAAAATTCCAATGATGTACCTCATAGAAATGGAGAAAGTAATCATGAAATTTATTTGGGAGAATAAGAAATCCAGAATAACTAAAGCAATCCTTAGCAGGAAGCTCAAAGTAGGTGGCATCACAATATCAGAACTTTAACTATACTACAGAGCAATAGTAATAAAAACAGAATGGTATTGGCACCAAACTAGACAGATAGATGAATGGTACAGAGTAGAGGACAAAAAAACAAACCCACATAAATATAGTTATCTCATACTAGACAAAGGTGTCAAAAACATACAATGGAGAAAAGATAGCCTCCTCAACAAATGGTCCTGGGAAAACTGGAAATCCATATGTAGCAAAATGAAATTAAACCCCTATCTCTCACCCTGCACAAAACTGAACTCAAAATGGTTCAAGGACCTTGGAATTAAAGCAGAGACTCTGCACCTAACAGAAGAAGAAGTAGGTCCAAATCTTCATCATGTTGGCTTAGGAACAGACTTCCTTAACATGACTGCCCAAAGACACAAGACATAAAAGCAGGATACAAAAATTGGGATAGATTCAAACTAAAAAGCTTTTTCTCAGCAAAGGAAACCATCAACAATGTGAAGAGAGAGCCTACAGAGTGGGAGAAAATCTTTGCCACACATACTACAGACAGAACACTAATCTCCACAATCTATAAAGAACTCAAAAACTACACCAAGGATACAAATAACCCAATCAATAATGGGCTAAGGAAATGAGCAAACACTTCACAGAAGAGGATCTACAAGTGATCAACACATACATGAAAAAATGTTCAACATTTTTGTAATAAGAGAAATGCAAATCAAAACTACCCTAAGATTTCATCTCACCCCAATCAGAATGTCTATTATCAAGAAAACAATCAACAATATGTGTTGGTGAGGATGTGGGGAAACAGATACACTCCTACATTGCTGATGGGATTGCAAATTGGTGCAGCTACCCTGGAAAGCAGTGTGGAGATTCCTCAGAAAACTTGGAATGGAACCACCATTTGACCCAGTTATCCCACTCCTTAGTTTTCACCCAAAGGACTTAAATCAGCATACTACAGTGATGCAGCTATATCAATGTTTATAGCAGCTCAATTCACAAAACCTTGATTGTGGAACCAACCTAGATGCCCTTCAATGGATGAATGGATAAAGAAACTGTGGTACATGTACCAATGGAATATTATTCAGTTGTTAAGAAAAATAAAATTATGGCATTTTCAGGTAAATTGATGAAGTTGGATAATATCACACTAAGTGAAATAAGCCAATCCCAAAAACCCGAAGGCCAAATGATTTCTCTGATAAGTGGATGATGATGCATAATGGGGTGGGGGAGGCAAGAATGGAGGAAGGATGAATTGTATGGGGTGCAGGAAAGGAAAAATAATAGAATGAGACAAATATCATTACCCTATGTACATGTATGATTACAGGAATGATGTGACTGTACTTCATGTACAACCAGAGAAATTAAAGTTGTACAATGAATCAAATTTAAAAAAATGAAAAAAAAATCTGAATAGATTTTGATGTTTTTGTGTGGGTAGAAGCAAAACCATTATAGATTTTTTAATTTATAACTTTCAAACTATACATTACAGGTAGGAAGATTCTGTAATTTATATGTTTTTCTTAAGGACTGTGTTTTTTTTCCTGAAATTTACAATTAGCACTTGTATTCCATGAGTAAATAGTTGAGGACAGTAGGTATAGTATCGTTTGAATTGACAGATCAATTTCCAACAGGGATGTTCATCATCATGCAATAATTTAATTAAATGTGAATTTCATTAATGATCAGGAAGAACAGGATGCTTCTTTCCATGTGCATTTTAGTTTCACACAGTGACCATGTAACAAAGCAAATGAAATACAGTGAGAGAAATGAAAGGCAGGCTCCACCTTTAAAAAGCACAATTGAAAGATAAAATGATATCATTTGGGAGACAAGGTTTATGGAGGTTTATGGAGAAGCCATAGAATTTAAACTCAGTTTTACTTTGATTTATGTCTATAATGTAATAATTTTCAGGGTTGAAAACCATCTCTAAATAAGTAATTTTTATGACAGTAGATGATCATCAACCTTGGAATAAAAATAATTACAAATTAGAATTAAAAAGAACATAATTGTTAAATAGTTATTTATTTCAAAATATGTGGCATCACAAAGACTCAACTCAACTCTGAAACACCTTACTTATTTGGGCATATCATTTCTGAAGAAATTTGTTTCTTCTAATCTTTTGACATGACAAGACTTTGGGATATCCAGGGAAGGAATAAAACAACTAGGATTGATTTACATTCTGGGAAAATATATGGCAAACTGAATAGATCATTTAGTCCTTGTTGCCTTTTCTCATGCATTTCATTTCATCTTGCCTTCATCGTAAAGTGTATTTTTTACCAGTATCACTGTGTTTGTAAAAGTTGGTGATTCTTATTAATGATCCTATAATAAAAATATCTTTTCTTCAAGGAATCATGTAAATAGTAGCTGGAAGTGTTGAACTCTCAGTTTAAAAATAAAACATTTAGCTGGGCATGGTTGCCCACGCCTGTAATCCCAGCAGATCAGGAAGTTGAGGCAGGAGGATGGTAAGTTCAAAGTCAACCTCAGAAATTTAGCAAGGTTCTAAACAACTTAACAAGACCCTATCTCAAAATCAGATATGAAAAAGAGCTTGTGATGTGGCTCAGTGGTTAAGCACTCCCATGTTCAATCCCTGGTACCAAAATAAATAAGTAAATAAAACATTTAAATCATTAAAGTATATTAAAGTATATTGCATACATGAAATTTGCTATGAGAGTAAATTTCAATTGTTGTAAATACATACAAAAATAAGGTGATGGTAGTGTTAATTGGCTTGATTATAGTCATCATTTCACAATTTATACATGTATCAAAACATCACATTGTACCTTAAATACATAGAATAAAAAGATGTAAGAATTCTCTACATTCTTAACAGACTAACCTCAAATTCTACATAATTGTGTTCTGAAATATGGGCAACTTAAACAGTGGAATGAAATCATTATTTTTATATTAAAATACACTATTTTATATTTATGATGTTTGTTCCCAATTTGGCTGGTATTTTAAGCAAATTTATTTAATATTTAAACTCAATACTTTTTCCTTGAACAAATTTTAAGAAAGTCTACACTTAAGATCTCAAGTCAATCTGGAAACATTCTGAATTATTTATTTAGCTACTAGAATTAATAGAATATTAAAGGAAAATCCAAGAAAACATAGCAAATTGTTTTCAAAAAAGTGCTGCAATGAGAAAGAAAAAAATCTAAATAACATATGAAACTTGACTTACACTAGTTTGCCACTAACAAACTTGGTATCATAGTATCTTTAGTCAACAATAAAGTGATGACTCAGCTACAGAAAATGATATGATTGAAAAGAAACAAAGAAGGAACATGTAAGGAATTTAAAGTTCTAAAATTTCAGAATGGGATAAAGATTCAAATGAACCATACAATAATAAAGAGAGATATTTCCCCTTTAATGTACTGTTGTATAAATAACAAGCAAAATCAATAAATTTTGATATTTAGCAAAATATTTCTTGATAGTTCAAGTGTACTTTGAAAACAAATAATGAGGCTAAATTGTACGCAGGAAAAACCAAAAAAAAAGTTTTCATCATGGACTAGGAGGGGTTTATGTTAATATTCTTCAAGTTCACCCATGTTTTCACAAATAACAGAATTTTCTTTTTATTTCAAGGTTAAATAGTATTCCATTGTGTTTATATCTTTTCATCTGTTGCTGGACACTTCATTTGATTTTGTATCATCTAAGTACATAGGAGTCTATTAGATATACTAGTAGACATCCATTAGACACATTGACTTCAATACCTTTGGACAAATACCCAGAAGTATATTGCCAGTCCATATTGTAATCCTATTTTTAATTTTTTGAGGAACCTCCATATTGTTTTTCATAACAGCTGTTCTAGTATATGTTCCTGCCAATAGAGTACAAGGGTTGTCTTTCCTGCACATCCTCCCCAATACTTATTATTGGTCCCCTTTTCATTAAAGCCATTTCTAACTGGTGTGAGTTGATAGATCATTGTGGTTTTAATTTGTATTTCTTTGATGATTAGTGATGTTGAACCTTTTTTTACATACCTGGGGTCATTAACCTTCTTTGAGAAATCTTTATTTTGATTTTTTTACACCAAAATGGCTTTGTCTCTCTTCATCTTGGGTAGATTTTGTTATACTTAGTGAATATTTATTTTTTTCCTAAGATATTTAATAGGCATATGTCAGATATAGAAAAATTAATACCATGACCTCTCTTACATGTAGAATCTAAACATTTTGAAGTTTTGAGTAGAATGGTAGCTTCCATGCATGGAGGACTGGGAAATATCAGTGAAAAGATACAAATTGCACTTTGGAATACAGTCAAGAGATCTATTGTACAACCTGGTGTCTATATAGTTAATAAAAATTTACTGAATTTTGAAAAATTACTGAAAGTGGATTACATGTGCTCTCACCACAAAAAATGTATGAATCATTGCATATGTTAATTAGATTAATTTAGGTGTTCTATTACATATCTATGAGTGAAATAAGAGAAAGAACCTTTAAATTATAATTTAACCTAATTAATGTTCGTGAGTTAAGCAACATTAAAACAGAAAGATTTTGAATTAAATCAAAACTCAAATCTAAACATGTCATTAAAAAGTCAAATAAATACTGAAATAAATCAAAAATATAGAGAACTTCAAAATATAACCAGAGATAAGTCAATCAAATCCAAAGAAAGAGTGGCAATTCTAATTATAATAAAAATATTATAATGGTTCTAAAAACGTTTAGATAAAAATAGAGCAACAAAGAACCATGGAATGCAGTCAGGTGTGGTGGTATACACCTATAATCCCAGCAGCTCTGGAGGCTGAGGCAGGAGGATTGCAAGTTCAAACCAGCCTCAGCAAAGGCAAGGCATTAAACAACTCAGTGAGACCCTGTCTCTAAATAAAATACAAAAAAGGACTGGGAATGTGGCTCAGTGGTCAAGTGTCCCTGTGCTCAATCTCTGGTACCCCCCTCAAAAAAAAAAAAAAAAAAAAAGAACCATGAAATCAATAGAAAGGTCAAATATGCACATGTCTCAAGTTCCAGACAGAGGGAAAGAGAAAGAGAATATGGGAAGAAGTGGGAAGAAGGATAGTATGGCTGTAGCAATTTTTAAATATAGAATTGCTAAGAATTCTAAAGCTAATGCAAGACATTAATACACATACCCATATGAACCAAAACCAGGACACATATTTGAGAACTATACCTAGATACGCTATGAATGAAATCGGTGAAACTGCCTGAAGACAAAGACAAGGTCAACAGAAACACTAAAATTCTGAAAGAACATAACCCTACTCTAAAATTCAATACTCAGGAAAAGGAAATGTTAAAAAAAAAATTGAGAAGCTCATCTTGCACTGAAGGTAGTATAAGATGGATTTATTTGCTCTGAAGGAAAAATATTCTAGAAGTAAACATGGAAATATTGGAAAGAATAAAGAAGACTGCTAAAGAAAAAAGTGTGGGTTAACAAAAAGAGAAATATCCATAAAAATTAGCATTTTAAAATTTTTATAATTTGAAATAATTGTAGAAATAAAACGTATG